>NC_037641.1:4880000-5180000 GCF_003254395.2 Apis mellifera
TAGTAAGTAGTAGTAATAGTAGTAGTAGTATATTGTGTATAGTAAGTAGTAGTTAGTAGTAGTAGTAGTAGTAGTAGTAATATAGTAGTAGTAGTATAGTAGTAGTAAAAGTTAGGTAGTGTAGTAGTAGTAGTAACTAGTAGTAGTAAGTATAGTAGTAATATTAGTAGTAGTAGTAATAGTAGTAACAGTAGTAGTCGTAGTAGTAATATTAGTAGTAGTAGTAATAGTAGTAACAGTAGTAGTCGTAGTAGTAGTAGAAGTAGTAATAGTAGAAGTAGTCGTAGTAGTAGTAGAAGTAGAAGTAGTAGCAGTAGAAGTAGAAGTAGTAGAGATAGTAGCATAGTGTCGTGCCGAGATAGGAGGAGTCCAAGGCCAGTGTGATTGATTGACAAAATATAATAGAGAAGGAGTACGATAAAAAGACAGTCAGTGCAACATCGTTCGGGTTTGTTCAAAAAATCAGGGGGCATTCTGGGGGCAGGGTTGGGGGCTGGGGGCTAGTCGTTCCTAAACAGGTGACAGGAGGGAAGAAAGGGACCAAAGCTACGTCTAACGAAGAGATCTCGCAAAATCATAATCAATAAAGACCGAATGAACGAATCTCTTTATCTGGATATCTCGTTTTTTCCCCACGATTCACGCATCTAATAAAAATCGAAACCCTGATTGGACGAGGATCTCTATGGTTAAGGTTTTTTTATCACGGACTCGTTTGGATCCTTTGTTTCCCGATCTTGAAATTTTATTATTAAACATCGAACGAATATTTTTCGAACGATTAAAACATTTCTATCGAAACGAATAATTAATATTCGAAGATTTATTTCAATATTTCTCATTTCAAACACTATTATCCAAGATTAATTAATTAGAACAAAGCCAAGCTTGCGGTCGAATAACTCAACAGATTAAACATCTGCCAATCCTCTGATATATCATCATATTTCGGTGTCATATTTCAATATATATATACACATATATAACCTGCCAAATTTACAGACAAGTTCATCCATACTGCTCAGGCATCCCATTTATCTCCTAACTCTGGAAAGCTCGCTATCAAATCATGTCCAAATCTTTGACGAATTATCATCAAACGTGACATCTCTGATGTTGTCTGAGAGCAAAAGTACAAATACAATGGCGGATTGCGAGCAGTCTGGATCGTAGATCGATCGGGAAACAGTTATCCTTCAGAGTCCGAGGGATGCCGTTTTCACAATTGGTGCATGTGTGAACAGATATTGGATCGCAACGCGTACGAAACAGAGGAATGAAAATGAAAGAAGAAGAAAAAGAAAAAGAAGAGAAAGAGAGAGAGAGAGAGAATGCATAATGGGAGAAAGGGGGACAATAGACGCGAGAAGAGGAAGAAGTAATAATCGAAGTAATAAAACGGCCCCGGATTTGGTACCCGCAGGACGAGCGTCGTGCTTTTGAGAAATGAAAGAAAAGAAATAAAAGAAGAATGAGAGTGGAGAAGAGATGCCAGTGGAGAAAACGAAGTGAGAAACACATCGAGATTTGCGAACGATCAGGTGCCGATTTCGAGTGCAGAAAATCGGCGCCCGGATACACGTGGCATTCAAGATGGCGTGATTTCTTGCTTTCGAGACATTTATCATTAATTATAGAATAAACTATATTTATTTCAATCCTTCGGGACTCGAAGAACAGGGATTTATCACGATTCTTCTACGATCGAATAATTCAGATAAGATTTGAACAGGAATTAAAATGTTTTTGTAAAATATATTTTTCCAAATGGAGTTCATTTGAATAGATATTGGATCAGAATGATCGAGTTGAAGTTAGATTATAGTTTCAGATCTAATAGAAAGGATCGTCTTCTGAGAAGAGAGAAACGCCATCTTGAATGGATGCAAGGTGATAGAAATATATAGTTTCTAAAATATGATGTCTATGATAACGTGACGATGCAGAAGAATGATAATTCTACCGTGACAGACAAGAATTCAGACCGTGTACCATTTTGAATTGATTTAAATAACACATGAATACATTTTGTGTATATATATATATATATATATATATATATTTAATCCACAGAAAGGATCGGAAACAAAGAATAGATATAAATGTAGAGACGAAGAGACGAAGAGAAGTGAGAAAAAATATAGAAAAAAAATATAGAAAAAAATCTACTGTAGTAACATGGATGGAAATAGAGAAGACAAAATGGAAGAGATGTAAGAGAGAAAATGAGGAAAAAAAATTGCGAAAAAGAAAAAGAAGAGAAAATCGTAGAAATATAAAGAATACAAAAATTTCTCTTCGACAAATATATACAATTTCCATCTATACTTTTCTAAAAAAGAAAAAAATCCTATTAACGAATCTTTTCTTTGTTTCTTTCCTTTTCATCTTTATATTGAATTATTTATTCCCCGTTTCTCGAGAAAAAAAAAAGGAATGAAAAAGAGGAATCGAAAGAACGTACACGCACGAAAAGAATATATATATATATATATATATATATATATATATATACATACACACACGAATGTGATGTATGTATGTATAAGAGAGAGATAGAGAGATAGAGAGAGAAAGAAAAGGGAATAAAAAGAAAAAGACGAAAAAAGAAAGATGGCGATAGAGAAAAGAAAAAAGAAACGCCGAAATGGTACGTAATAGAAAAATAGATATAGAAGGGAGAAGGAGAGAGAGAAAAAAAAAATACTCCAACACACCGACACTATCTAGTGGAAAAAGAAAAGAGTAAATATATATATATATAGCTAGAAAAGAAGAAGAAGAAGAAAAAAAAATAAAAAATAAAATCAATGATCAATAATAAATAATGAAGCTCTTAATAATGTGACGATTAGAAGAGTCGAGTGGCGCTTCTTACCATCTGTCCGTGCAGCGGGTGAAAATGGAAACAGAAAGAGAATTCAAAATTTTCCTCTGAAAGTCGAGACCGCGGTAATAATGGAAAAAAAGAAAGAAAATTTCTTTCCTTTTCTTTCGATATTTCTGATCTCCGTCGAATTATGTTGTTAATTAATAATGGAAAAAAAAAAAAGAGAAAAAAAAGAGAAAAAAAAATTATTTCTTCCTTGCACGACATTGTTACCTTAATTACATTCGACGGGTGGGTGGGGAGGGGGAGAGAAGAGAGGGTGTAAAGAGGGGGGCGGGGGTGGACAGTGTACAAAAAGCTATCAAAGTTCTCGCCCTGACGATTAGATCTCGTCGTGGTGATGCACGCGCGCGATTTTTCCCTTTATCGTCTTTTTTCATCAATCCGTCATCGTTCCTTTGAAAAGTACTACTACTTTTTTTTTTTTCTCGTTCTTCATTCGAATGACTTTTTATTTTTTTTTTCTATATATATATATTTTTTTTTTCTGAACCACGAGAAAGGTGAAATTTTTTTGAGAGAAAAAAATACAGTGTGCGGCCGTAATAGCGGGTGGTTAACGGGTAGAACGAAAGGGTGTGATTCGAGTAAAATCGAGAAGAAATATATATATATATATATATCGGAAATAGTCGCGTGGGTGCAGTTTTTTTCGTCTGTTTTTTCTTTTTTTTCTTTGGTGGATCGAGGCGTGGCGGCAAAGCTGATTAAAAAACGTTTCACGTTTCGAAACATCTCAAAGTAAATTCGGGAATATGTATATATATATATATATATATACAATACGGCAACCTTTGTCGAAAAGAGAAGTGAAAGGTTTCCAAGTTGAATTGTGAAAAAATTATCATCATCGAGTTGTCTTGATTGGATAACGCGAAAATTCGAGAGATATTTTTATTATTAAGTTCGATTGGATTCTTTGAATAATTCTTTTCATCCAGAAGACAACTCAATTTGGCCGGAAAGGAGATAACTCGATAATAAGTGTCTTTAAATTTTAAAAAGAACGAAGTTTCGTTCCTCACATCGATTCGAACGAGGAATATTTCGAACAACGACGAATTCTTTTTCTCTTTTTTTTTGATAAGATATATAATATAATACTTGTATAATCAGAATTGGGGAAAATTTGAAATAGAAATTAAAAAAAGAAAGAAAAGAATATTAAATTAATATTCTAATAATAATAAATATTTTTTGACGATTCACTTTTCGTTTTAATAAAATCTAAATCTAATCCGAAACGAATAAAATACTTTATATTCCGTTCAATTAAAATAAAACGTGGATTATATCCTCTTTTTCATTATTTTTTCTTCTTCAAAAAATGAAAATACCCCATTTACCACCGTTTTAAAAAACTCTACTTTCCCCAACTCTGTTTGCCCAATTCATTTACAAATTTAATAAGAAAGATAAATTTGAAACGAAGCAAAGGGAAAAAATGAAGAGCGTAGAGCACTCGAGCAAAAAACGTTTCCTCGTAAAAGCGAAGTGCGGATCGAAGCTGGATCGAAAAAAAAAAAAGGGTGTGACAATAAAAAGAGATATCGAAAAAAGAAGGAGATTCGTTTGTTTTTCAAATTCTTTGCAGTCACGCGATCGATCGATCTCTCGTTCGGACGAACGCGAAGATTCAGAGATATTCAAGGGGGGAGGGAGATCCACGTGCCATCACTCTTATCCAATCTCTCTGAGACTTCAACGCGCGAGAAGTGACGAATCCTCGCGTTCCCGAATCCTTCAACATGGCCTCTCTTAAATCGTGTCTAGAGCACAGTTGTATATACGCAAAAAATAAAATTCCAACATCTTCCAATAGATCCTTCCTTCGATTCGTTCCTTTGAATCCGAAGAAAGAAGAAGAAAAATGCTCATTGATATCAATCTCTTCGAACGTATATTAAAAAAAAAGAAAAAAATCTTGCAAGAAATTTATCACGAAACAAATTTAGGATAATACGTAAAGATATTTCAATTTTTTAATCGAACGGGTTAAAAAAAACGTGTATTGGAAATGGGATTACATATGTACATTCCCTTCAATCGGTTAATCGTTCAAGCATAAAAAAGAAAAAAAGAAAATATGGCGCACAAGAGGGAACACTCTGATCACGATGTAAGAGGAACCAGTGGATACCGATTGAATAAAATAACAAGAAAAAATCGATATGTATATATATATATATAGATAAAGAGAAATAGATAGATAGAGAGAAAGAAGAATCTCTGCAAGAAACGTGTATCTTATTAAAGAAGAAAGGGGGAGAGAAGTGATAATGGACATTACCTTCTTCGAGCCCGTCGTCTCCGTCGCTCATCAGCTCGTCGTCCGAGCATATGTTGAGCACGTTCACCAGCATCTCTGTCACTGTGCAAAAAAAAAAAGGAAACACGATTAATTAAAACGATAAAATATAGAAAACGTTTTTTCGAAGAAGCAAATTGCAAGGGAAACGAGCTTACCTTTTTCACCTACAAACGGCAGGGACCACGTGAACACGTCCATGAAGTTGGGCAACCAATAAGGATGAGGTGAACAGTTGAATTGCCTGATGTTCATCACGTTGTTCTCGTACTTCAGCACTGCCGCCTAAAGGAGAGATCGATTTTCAAAATTAATCGACGATTTTCTTCTTCTTCTTCGAGTAAAAAGTATCGATATATAGTTCACCTTGTTGTTATAAACGTCGAGGTAGTTGGGCGCACTGAAGATGGTGATTAGCGATGGGAAGCCCGTCGTCTGAGATTTCCGGTACATGCGATAACCCGCGTCCTGTGCCTCGTGCGCCCTAATGATGCTCAGCAAGTTGTTGTTCTGCAGGAAATCGCAGCACGCCGCGTAACTGAAACAGAAAAAATAATTTGTTAGAGATAATAATTAATTTTAAAAAAAAAAAAGCACACAAGCCTCTTGAAAAATTTTATATATTTAAATAAAGAAAGAACTACACATTCAATGAATTATTCCCAATAAATTTTTGCTTATAAATAGATCCATAATTATTTTAACGGAGCCTGACCAATGATACATTCGTACCACTTGATTCTTTTTCGATTCTCGGTTTGAAAATTTTCGCTTTACAATTACACGTGATTGAAAGAATCGTAGAGGAATGTGTGGACGACGATAATTGAATAATTATTCCAAAATAGTTACATTTACAATTACCTCACGAATCTGCTATGTCGTTCTACTCGATAGAAAAAATTTCCACTCACGGAATCGCGTCTTGATATAACCGTATAAACTTTTTATAACTTCCATCCACACAGATATTTACGACAGAGTACAAATATTAACGATGGAAACGATTCTTCCCAAGTAAGAAGTAGGAATAATATTTGTCGGATTATTTCACGTAACGCGATGAAAGTTTCGATCCGCAATTCCGTAATGGGCGACCTACGGCTATAAAGAGATCGTCGGAGATGGTTTCCTTGGTCGTCGTAGAATCTTGGGAGACAGAGTCGTAAAACGATCGCGTGAGAATCGCCGTCTACCACTTGTTCCTCATAAATGCAGCGACCTCGACGGGGCTCATATGATACGCGCCTTTCGATCACCTTGATTAGCCGGTTTACGGCCGAGTTTCCAGAGATCAGATCGTTTGATTATGTTAACCATTCATCTACACGCAATAAAAATCCTCCACCGATTACTTTTACTCGACCGATCTTTCAATTGACTTTTCTTCCTTTCCAATTAAACCGATAATTTTCTCTTCTTTCTCTCGATGATTATTGAAGATAAATCTTCGTCTCATCCATTTTATATATTTTCAAGATTAAGAATTATTACTTAAATATTTTTAATAATAAATTGTATTCCAATTCTTGTTGTGAAATTGCACGAAAGAAGAGGGAGGGGAATACGAGAAACTTGGCGAATACAATTTGCATGGATCGAGATCGAGAATTACGAAACAGCCTCGTTCTCGAAACATTTCGGGATATTTCAGGTTGGACAGCTTTTCGACGAGCGAGAAACTATCTGTCTACTGTCAAATTCGATGGAATTGTGTCGCTGGAAAATATTGCCCCGTTTTATCGGCGATGATTTATCGCAGTTCTACATCGAAAACGCATTTAATTTTAAAATGCGACAATTCCATCTTTTCACCGGACACTGTCATCGTACCTATTGTAAAACCTCCAATGTATCCCTTGGATTATAAAATGGACCGTTTCGAGACGTGAATTTCTTAATTTTCATACCCGTTTTGTACTAATCTATCATACCGATTTCAATCAAAATACAGATGACTCCATCTCTGAAAATATCGTAACAACTTTTATTACAAACCGAATAAAAGAAAAAAAAAATTACCTTTCACACTCCAACGCTCGATAATTCATCCGGCTTCCCATTTCTTTCCTCGCTTCTTAAACGGAATCAATTAACGTTCCTATAACTTTCCCCTTTCAACATTTATCGTAATCAACCGGCCTCACGCTTTCGAACACACATCGCACAAGAAGCGCATACACACATACACACACACACGGGTCGAAAGAGGGTGTGTACGTGAAATTCGTTCGAAGGTTGGCCGGAAGTACGGTGCAAGGGAGGCTTTAAAACGCTCTCGACAATTTTGCTCGGGGTTTTGCCGCACACGCGAGGCCGCACGCGAAAATTCGCGATAATTCCACCCCTTCTCCCGTTCCTCAGCCATCCTCGCCCATCCTCCCCCTCGCGTGCAGTAATTTTATCCGACCATCTCTTGCACGATAACAGGGGCGAGCGTTTATAAAATATAACGCGGCCGATAAATCATCAGCATCTGACGGGGGCCATCTCTTGGCCGGAATCGATCGCGCGGAGAAACGCAGAGAAATGGATTTTGCGGACGAATCAATTAGTTAATAAGGTTGAGCTGATACTCCTCGTTCTTTTATAATTACAGTCGATCGAGAAAAAGATATTTAAAATATTTTGGTAATTTTAATCATAAGAGAAAAGATTTTGAAAGATTGAAGATTGTATAATTAGAAATGGAAATTTCGAAGAGTTATTTCGAATAGGAAAGAGAATTTTTGAAAAATATACGAAATGTATGGTGACGAAACAAAATATCAGCGAATTTCAACGCGATAACTATCCCACGGGGTCATCCGCTTCCGGCGGACGAGCAATTTGTACGAAATGACGGGTTTTTAATGGAGAACAATGATTCATCGCTCTCATAAATCGTGCCTCGTATATCGCGTATAATTAATGATCTATAGCAATAATACGAAGTAACGAGCTGTGCGTATATGAAGCGTACGAAAACTCTCTCGTTGAAAATGTTAATTCTGCAAAATAAGAAGAAAATAAACGAAAACAGATCTTTCGTGAAATTGGGAAAAAATTAAAATTAAATTACATCGTCGTTCAAGTTGATAGAATTCCGAGTTTCTTTCGATTCCAACACGAATGAACGTATGATTGATCATTGGCCATTGTGAACGGCGCTTAAGGGTAATTTGCGGCCTTCCCTTCATCTTCGAGTGTTTCTCGCGATCCTTGGCCAGGTCGGTTATAAGCGCGCGAAAAAAGGTCGGTCGGCTGACGTCTACTGCTTACTTTGTTTACACGAACACACCGATGGCCGTGGACAATATCGACGTTACTCCTTAAACGCTTCTCTTTTCGCGTAAAAATTTCCCCACATCAATTAATCAGGAAATTCAACACTTTTATCTACCTAAAATATTATTGATATTAACAAATTTTATAAGAGTTAGGATTTTGAAAAAATTTCACTATTACCTTCAATAATTGTTGTTCACACTCAGTAAGAAATCTTCACTTCGTTATAATCAAATACGATAAAGATAGGAGAAAAATGTGCGGTCAAAATTATCAAAAAGGAGGAATAATAATCTTGCCCCCGTTTTCCATCGCTTCTCTGCTTTTAATCCTCGATTTATCTTCGAAATAAACTCGTCAGCAACGCGTCTGATGCATTCGTCAAAATTCGAGGTAATCACTTTCATCGAGATTTCGAAGGCTGCGCGCTTTCTCTCAGTAGCACGGGTCGACGCATGATCAGCCGCGGATCTCGCGAGCGAGTGGAACAGGTCCGGGTGGTGGCGGCCGCCGCCGCCGCGGACGAATTTAAATTTAAAACACAATTCTCCTTCATTAGCTCGGCTAATTGGTTGTAGTGACGGAACACGGCCTCGTTTAAATCGCGCTCCGTAAACAACGCTAACCAGTCGTTCGGCTTAATTATCGTGGCTTCGGTTTGAAAAGTAACCGTGGAAAATTCACGAAACATGAAATTGTGTAATCTCGCATAGAGAGAGAGAGAGAGAGAGAGAAATAGTTTTTCGATCGAATATTGGAAAATTAAGTCGATTGCTCGAATGAATAATTTCTCTCGTCCCAGGCTCTGTAGCCAGATTTCGCTAATTAACACGCGTGATTGTTCCAAATCTTGTTACAGTTAATCTAATTACGTATGATGATATTTTCAATATAACGAGAGAAAGATGTATATTTCGATTAATTCTACGTTCAAGCATATCCTAAGTAACTACTTGATTCTTTTCGATAAATATAAATCTATGTATAAATCGCGTATAGAAATTGTCGACTTTCTTTATAAAAAAAAAAAAAAAAAGAAACGTTAAATATTTGACGAGTAACAGTCAAAGGAGTTTTTGTTCATTCACCTGCGGGCCACGTTTAAAAAAGATACGAAAAAAAAGACGATCCAAAAGTGACTTTGTCGGAGTTGTATCGTCCATTCTCTCGGTAGATTTTCCAGCGTATTCTGATAGAAAGAATCCGCGATACTTTTGGAAATTTTCATCGAGCACGTTCAAAGGAACCGTGATTCAATTTAACCAACAATACAAAAAAAAGAAAAACAGCTAACTGTTAATTTCAAATAACCATCTTAAATATCGATTTACGATGAATAAAAATAAAAAAAACATTTGTAAAACGAAAAGTGCAACAAGATCCAAAATGGTTGTCTACATTTGATTTTACGTTTCTTGGGAAAAATAATAAATCGATATAAAATGATAAAAACGCGGATATCTTTATATCTAAACTGATCGAAACAACAACAAACGATCAAACAAATTGTGAATACAAGATTATTTGAAGGAATCATTTTAACAACGACATAAACAGCTTACCTGTAAAAGTACGAACAACCCCTGACGCTGTTGTGGGAGAAATGTTCGGCGTTCTTCTCGTTCCCAAAGTCCTCCAACGGATCCGACCAGAGTAGATCGCACATTGGCCCGTACGCCGGGGGCTCTTTGAACCTGTCCAACTGCAACAGCAAAATCAACATCGATTGAATTAGGGCGAAGGAACCTGTGGCGCGCCCGAACCGCACTGTAAACGCGCCACGCGTCTAATTATCTAAACGTTGTTGGACTCCAACAGTTTCTAATTAACGATGCGTTTTCACGTCGATCGAAAACACGTTACACCGTGTGTCTCATATATTATTTCTCGTCGATACGTTCGAATACCCTTGATTCCAAACCGATATTCTCGTATAAAAAAATATTCCCCAATCCTTTCATCAAAATTGGAGAATAATCTTTCGATCATATGACAGAAAAAAAAAAGAAAGAAAGGAAAAACTCGCGACGAACTTGACGGGTTATTTAATTTCCCTCTTAATTTGCTCGTTATCTAGGATTCGTTAAGGATTCGTCGAGGAAGTGGTTGCAGCACTCTCTCGATGGAGAAACTAGAGCCACTTATTTACTCTCGCTGCAAGAGAGAGGCGTACATACACACACGTACACACAAGCGTCCTGCGAAAATACACACACACAGGACAGGTTCTCGAGTGGTGTTTCCGCGTCATAAAGCATTCACGAACTCTGGCCTAGATTTATTCCGGGCCTGTGTCGAATCAAAGAAAAATCAGAGAGGGAACACCGGAACTTTTACCCTCTCCCCCTCCCTCTCCCTCGTCGAGGGGGACGGATGAAAGGATCGGGCAAAGACACATTTCAGGGAAGGGAACAAAAACTTTAAATATTTGAACGGTAATCGATCGTGCGGTGTTCCCTGTCCTATTTCACCCGCGATGCTGGCTTCCTGTCCAATTCTCTCTCTCTCTCTTTCTCTCTTTCCTAGTCGAATGAGATAAAATGGAATATTTCGTCGGGATAAAATATTTCATCGCGATTAATTGCAAGACGATTTGGATGTTTTGTGTAGATTTGGAATTTGAATGCGTGACTTATATATATATATATATAAAGTTAATTTCTGTATAAATTGAGCGTTGAAAATTTTCCGAATAAAAAGCGATTGAAAAGCTTTCGAAAATTTCTCCTATTGTATGGGGAGCAAATAAATTGAAAGAGACAAATTAAGCAAAAATTTAATAATCGATTTTTATGAACTTGAAATAGTACGTCAAAGAGAAATTAATTCAGAAAATTCTCCACATTGTTGTTCTCCACGAAAAAATGGAAGAGAGATAAAATTTAATTATTGCTTAAGAAAAAGCCGTATAAAAATTTGCACATACGTTCCTAACAAAATCTAAAAAGAAAATAAAGAGAAAAAAATCTCTTTCTTTATGTGAAAGTGCAGATTAACCGAAAGTGGTTGTTGAGATTCGTCGTCGAGAAACGTTTCCAATAATTACCCGTTCGTAATTACCCAACTATGAGAGTTGGCTTAACATTGACGTATCGAAGTTGTCTCTCTGTTTATCGTGCAACCGAGACCCCAGTCGTGGACCTACAAGTTTCGATCATAAATGGATAACGCTAATTATGTTGAATGGCATTAGTTCCCAGTGGCTGCGTGTGCCTCCACACACACATATATATATATATATTCGGTACACACACACACACACAGAGGAGAAACGAGTTTACAGTGTAACGAGCAGTTCGCACCTAATAATAGCAGACGTAATATCACAGGCATTATTACCCTTGCCAAAGTAGCTGCGTCGTTCTCGCCACTAAATCCGCGTTAACTTCGAAACGATCGAACTGAAGGACGAGGTTGACTGCGATCCACTCTGATATACCGTTATAAATAGCAATTCCTGCTTCGTTGGAAAGAAGGAGTGGTATTAATTATTTTAACTCGGTGAAATGAAAGTCTGCGTTCGATTCTCCATCCTGTGTTCCAGTACCATATATCCCAGTTATTATATCATTTCTCTTAGATTCTCGTCAATCTTTCAACTTTCTGAATATGAAAGAGAAGTTTAATTTGAAGATGTAATATCCTTATTAAAGGAGAATACTCGTCAGTCGAGTTTTTGAACGAATTAGCAATTATTTTTTTTTCTTTTTACAAGGAGAGCAAGCACGCGTATAGTCTGACTGTTACTTGTCCGACCGTACACGTTCCTTTTTCACTCGCTGCACCTGCGTCCAAACACTTCAGCCATTTTTACGAAGCGAATCTATCCAGTTGCGATACAAGAGAAAGAAAGAAAGAGAATTTCAAGTATGGGAACAATTTTTAGAAGAAGAATTATCAACAAGCAGGATAAAAAAGAAAAGATAATATCGGAACGATATCCTATACGATTCCAACTAAAAGATTTTTACACTCTTATCTCCTATCAATTCGCACGAAACGTTCTAAACTTCGACCTCTGATCGATCTTTACGACCTCGTTACTTTCCCTCCACTGTATCTACACTCCTTGGTAATTGTATTCGAAATAAAAATACATCCTCTAATTAAGACGCTCTTTCAAATATGATAAGCTCAAACAAGATATTAACTTTAAAAAATTATCACATACTTTGGAACAAATATTTTCCACAAGGTCTGATGAATGATGAATCTTCGAATACCTGGTTCGACAAGCAACAATTCTTCAGCTTGAAATATATCCTCGACGATCACGTGTTAACTCGATGTTTTGGATTCCAAGTAAAGCGAAATTTGTATCGTTGAATTATTCGGTTAGTTGGACGAGATACGGGGAAATGGAGAGGCGTGTGAATCAGTGGCCAAAATGCTCGCCATTGGGCAATCCATTGGTGTACGTTTATTCCATCCTCGAGTACAGAGAGGATATGATTATCTGGCAACAGCAGAGCGCATGTGTTCTCTTTAATAAATTTTCGATCGTGACAATCGAGAAGCAACAAAGGATTGGATTATGCAATTTATGTTTTATTATCGACTCTGTCCCTCTGGTAAATATATAAATATTTTCTGGATCTATTTAATGGAAAACTATGATACATTTCAATCCTTTCTTGATGAAATCTCTCGACGAAGAATATAAATACTTTCCAAAATGCAAGTATTTTTAAATAATCTCGTGATAATCTCATTGAGAAGAAAAATTCTTGAAAAACTTAATGTCTCTCATTAGGAAAATAATTTCTCCCTGTTTTTCTTCAACTCTTCCTCAAACGGATATCCTTGAATCCTGAGAGAACGGGCACAGGTCTCGATATTTTTAAAAAATTTCACATCCTCTTGCGCGACGATCGCTTTTTGCGAATAAAATCTTAAAATCGATCACCTTTTTATTCCTCTAACGAAATCATGTAAATGAAACGCTGGACAATGGCGGCGGTATTTATATTCCCATCATTTCAGCGTGTCGCGGCGTATGAATTGCTCGTTAACCGTGCTCGTTTTCCTCGTCGAAACGATTTCAACTCGCGCGATCTCGGCCACAAAGAAGCATGTGTACCCGTTCACGATTTAATTAACCCCGTTACACACCGTGGCGAAGAATTAACTCCCTTCAAACGGATCTTCGCTCGCCAAGACTCTTCTCTGTCGTTTAACGAATCTCTTCGAAACTGATGGATAAATCGAATTAATGCGCATGCATAAATAACTGAAAATTTTCAAGAATATGGAAACATTATCAAAGCGAAGGGATAATCGAAGTCTCTTAAGCTCTGATTTTAAAGGGTTGGAGCGTCAATTTAAAATCGATACGTGTTAATATTTTTTTAGGGACGAATTGTAAAGAAATTTGCCAATAGAAAATTTGATCAAAGGTAATTCTTCAAAATAATTCTTTTTTGGGAAAAAATTGATAATAAAGTATAGAGAATTTTGATGAAATATTTGAAATTCCGTCTGAATTAAAAGAATTTCTTGTACTTGGAATCACTTTACATACATATGTGAATATTCTGTTAATTATTAAGAAAATTTTGAAAAAAAAGGGAATCTTTGGAAAATAATAATATAAATATTTTAAAAATTCGAAACGATTTCATCCCTAATCAGAGAAAATATCTATGATTCTTTATCAATTAAGAATCATCTCGAAAAGGTAAAAAAAAGCTGAATTTCAAAAACTTATAACACATTCCTTTTCTTTAAAGAACAATAATTCAAAGATTCCAATTCGATACGAAGAAAGTTCGATATTAAAAGGAGGCAAACGCGTAACAAGGCGATGAAACAGATGAAACGAGAGGGGAGTAATTTTACAATAAACGAAGGCGAGTAATTCTATACTCGAGAGTGTCGCAATCTCTTTCAATTTCCACTTTTTTCCTTTGTCGCGAATGGGATAAAGGGAGAGAATGCGGAAGACGAGTGGAAAAATAAAGAGGAAAACACATAGAGATGCTTTTTTCCACCATCGACGCACGAAAGTGACGAGAAAGGAGGAAAAGGGGAGGAATTTGAAAGAACGAACTAGTTGCATCTGTTCCGACAGATTACGAGATATTTCTCGTGGGAGAAATGGGATGGTTAACCCTCCTCTCTCCAGCTATCTCTCTTGTTTACTGTACTCTTCTCTTTCAGTGGGAAAATAAGACGAGTGGTGAAAAGAAAAAAGAAAGAAAAATATAAAAGAAGAGAGAGAGAGGAGAGCATCCAAAAATTCAGCATTCATAATATAATAGAATAATTATATATCGTTAATTCGATATATTTCTTTTCTTTTTCGAGAAAAGACTGCGACAATTTAGAAATATATATAACATCCCGTTTAGCAGATTCTTCCATTCAATTTTCCCTTTCGACATCATGAGTTAAAAGGTACTTAAAAGATAAAGAACATCTATCTATCTATCTACTTATTAAATTTCTCAAGTTGCTGACACATGACGCATCATTACCCTCTTATTCCTTCCCTCGTCTCGCATATAAAAAAGAAAAGAGACCAAGCATCAAGAGCGCTGTCCATAACGAAACGAATCACGTTCACCCCGACACGGCAAATTTTACACACCATTTTTCCATTTTCTCCACTTTTTTTTTTAAACGAAAAACGTGCCAACACTTTCAAAATCGTCGCCGCAACGATATATACACTTTCATAAACCAAGAATCCCCTTTTCTTTCTCCCGCACTCAACGCACTCTAACCCTCTAAAATTTTCACCCCGTTGATAGAAGAAGAGGAAAAAAAAAAAAAATTCCTTTCACACCGTCGTCATAATTTTCTCCCCTCCTTCTGACACCTCCTCTTCCAACTCGAAATCGATTTTAACTGGTCTCGATCGAGCAATAACGAGAATCATTTATTTCCTTAGGGATGGGATAAGGAAGGGGCGTTTCCATCTTGGTCGTCGAGATATCTATGCAAAATATGCTCGAAATTCCAACGACAGCGGCGAGAGTGGCGAGGGACACCGACGACTATGCAATATTTATCAGATCGAACCCCCTTCCCACCCCTCCTCCTCCTCCTTACTGGATACCCTCGTTGCTGTTATGTATTATTCCGCATGCTTCTATGTAAAAGGCAGGTTTTCCAACCGCGAGCAACCGATATGAATACCAAATGTCGGCCGTCGACTACACGGGGTGGTCCTCGTCTTCCGCATTTACATGACGACGACCTTCGAAAACTGGCTCTCTAAGAGGCCTCTCCCCCTCCCCCCTTTTTTGTCCTCCTCGTGGACAAAGGGGATAAACGATCGGCTTTGATACTTTATCAACGACTTCTTTCTCTCTCTCTTTTTCGTTTCTTTTTATTTATCTCGAAGAAATCTTCATCTGGATCGGCTAGAATTGAAAATTTTTATTATTTATTTGGAAAAAAAATGTTTGCCTCAACAAGATAAATTTCTGGATATTATCATTTTTATCGAGGGTAGAAAAGTGTTGAAATTTAATTTTCCAAAGTTATAATGAGTATAATTTCCCTATAATGAAAATTCCATCTGATTTTCCAACAGAGAACAATCTATTTCAGTCAAGATTGGCGTTGAGGGATGACAATACAATGGAATCCGTCCAACATTATCCTATGCAACAAACCTATGCAAAATTCTTAAACGATGATAAATCGAAACGAGCAAAGTATTATTATTTAATAGAAGAATTGCTCGAGAGGATCATTTTATAGATAAAATAAAAATCGTATTATTAGAATAATTTGGACGAAATTTGTAACCCTCTTAATCCAACTTTTCTCGTCTCCTTTTTTTCTGCTAATGATGGCTTTCATTGTAGGCGATCACTGTTTATCCGCGCATTGCGTAAATTTCACGCGTGGGCAGCTTGTTTCCGAATTAATTTCATTATCTCTCTATCATCACCCTTTATTAAACATCGTATCGAGTAATAATTTTCATTAAAAGAATTATCCCAATTTTTTCGAGAACTGCAAAATCCAATAAAAGAAAAAAAAAAATTTCGCACTGAACAATTAGAGGGGAAAAAAAAAAAAAACAATCTTTCTATTAATACCTCCCCGCGTAAAGCATGGTCAATCGATTAAACGTCTGACGAGAAGCAAAGTTTGTCAACGCGGGGGTGGAAAATTCGATAGGAATCGTCGAGAGAAGGGGAGTTTCCGAATGATACACAACCCGGGGGTTGTAATAGCACGTTAATTACGTGGGACAGGAGTTGGTGCAGAGCACGGTGCGGCGATCCCCTGTGTTTAACATCGTACATCGGATTGTAACAGGAACAGGAAGCTGCCGCACACCCGTTTCGAAAGAGCAACGTCACAACGTCGAGGAAACGGTGTCAACCGGTGTGTTCTCCGGCTTCCGTTCTTTCTAATTATCGTGTCTCGATCCACGCGTCTCGATCAATTCTACCTCGTCGTTTTCAACCAGTCAGGACGTTGTTGTTGCTGTTGTTGCTGTTGTTGTTGTTGTTGCGTCTTGTCACGTCGATGTCGAGCGACGGTTCAAGGCCGACCCTCATCTATTCACATTGTACTTTGTTACGTTTCGTCGTGTCGGGCAGATAGATAGGGCGGAAGATGGTAGATACGGAAGAGGAGGAGTGGGGAGGAGGCTCGTGGTGGGGGAGACGACGGCCTGCAATGGCCTTGAACGAAGAATTGATTTTAGGCGAGCAATAAGGTAGACGAGTAAGTGGTTACCGCATCGAGTTTTTCTTCTTCTTCTTTGGAAAATTAATTTACACGTGTAAGATGGTTGGGAATCTTGCAGATTAGATGAGACAGTGATGGTTTTCTTATTGGCAGGATATTGATGTCTTTCGAATTAAAAATGTATTCGTATATGGAAAGGGTTAAGATGAAATAAAGAGATTTGAATGGATGTTGAGTTTAATGAAAAAGTTGAATTTTCTTTAACCCTTTGGATTCTTTTCGAGAGAAATCCATCGTTAAATTCTTCCAAAACAAAAGTTTTTATCTTTTATCGAGAAACTTTTTCCACGCAACTTAACCATTTTTTACACTCAATCAAAAACTTCAACAAACATTTCAAATTCTTTAACTTGGACGAACGACAACAAAGAGAGAAAGAAAAAAATCAAAAGTATAAAAACTTGTTGGTTTTAGAAAAAATTAAAACAGAAAAAGACAAACTTACAAAAAATTTCAATTCTATCCATACTTCTCCTCCTTTTCTCAATCCCTCCCTCCTTTCCTTCCTTCCCCTCCTCCCTCGAGCCAAGTTTTAACGACGCTTATAAAACTCGAATAGCTGTGCGCGCCGAATGCACAGCCGGAAACGGATGCACCCTTTTTACTTCCATCATACGTGACCGAGGAACACGGTTGGAAACTCGCACCGTTAGAAGAAAATCGGTCGACCAAAGCCAAGACTCCTCTTTTCTTCTTCATCCATTCCTTATTCCTCGATTTTCCAATCCTCCCTCAACACAAGCGAATTCACTGAGAGAGAGAGAGAGAGAGAGAGAGAGAGAGAGAGAGAGAGAGAGAGAGAGAGAGGTGGTGCACGCATAGGTGGCACGCCAGCCCGCAATGCCGATTAAGTTAATGGAGGGAGAGCCGATCCCGCCGCTATTTAAAGCGCGAAAATGCACGCGCTGCGGGTTGATAAAAAGGTGTTGTTCCTCGAGGACCCTGACGTCGATGCGTCACGCCGTTCTTGCCTCTTGGATTATATAGGCCACGAGGACGCTCGTTCGTGTACCTCGTGGAATAAAAATATGATTTCAATGGATTCTGTGTCTTTGTCTGTAGAGGAGGTTTATTGAGAATTGTAATGTGAATTATTCGTACGATTATGCATAACGCAATTTTATATTTTTGGATGCAAAGGAAGATCGAGGATACGAAATAACGTTTAATGATAATCCGTAAAATATATTTGAATTACTATATTGCCTATATTAAGAGATCAATTGATGCAATAAATTTACGAAAAGTTAAAAATGGATAGAAATGAGGTAAAAAAGTTCCATTTGATGAATTCCTCGCAAATAATCCAAGAAAAAAAAATTTGTATAAAGAATATCTCGATCCTTCTTACATCTTACGAGCAGAAAATAATAATTTTTCTGGATGGAGGGGCACGATCTAACATCGAAAACAATTTTCAGAAGAGGCGAAAATTCAAGAAGGATGAGAGGAGGAGCATATGCGAACGATTTTACGGGCTTTCGTCTCAAAGGATCGTCGATATCATCCAATTTCCATATCAAATGTGTCCGACCTAACGCTTGTAAAATCACTTGGAAATAAAACATTGGATCAGCAGGTTCTTGAGAATCGTGTAAGATCCTAAGACGGTCTCTCTTCGTGGAATTATTTTTGGAAAGATATTCCAAGAGTAGAATTCATTTTCTCGAAATGCTAAAGGAATACTCGAAGAGAAAAATATTTACATCGTATATGTATTTTTTCTTTGAAAACGAGACGACGATTTTTGCCAAAATTATTAGAATAAGAAAAGTTGAACAAAGTTTTTCACTTTCGCAAAGTGGAAACCTCTCCTCTCAACAAGAATATATGCTCAACAGCTTACACGAATATAATAGCGAAATGGACGATCAGGAAGTTTGAACGTTTGAAAGTTAAGATGAAAATTATGATCGCGATCAAACATTGCTGTAAACTCGAGGAAGAATTCGAGATAAGATAGATTTATTTTCTCTTTGCAATGAAACGAAGAAGAATTTTCGAAGGGAAAAATCAGAGATTAACCGATCCATCGAGAATATTAAACGTATTCAAGTCAACAATAAACGCAAGCTAACCCAACTCGATATTTTATTCACTCCAATTCACTATTAATTCGTTGTTAAATTCACATCTGAACCTTCCGTATTTTCACTTCCTCCCCCTAATAAATTCTATTATTACATAATCGCGCTAACACGATCTCCTCCCCGTGTTAATTCCTCCTCGTGCAATTACTCGAGGAGGAAGGATATTTATCCGCTCGACGGATGAATATTAAAAGCACCGCAGTGCTTTCGCGTCGATCGTTCGTTTCCCACCAGCTTTGTCTTCCGACCCCAACGGTCACAAAGAATTCGAGTTAATTGCCTTCCGTTCTTCGCTCGGGACGACGCTATTCAAAGATGTCTCTCACAATTAGTATTTCTTGTTTCGAAACGGCGCGCCTCCCACGTCCAAGAATCCGCTCCCTTTGAAAATTTCTCCCCTCCCTCTCCTTTCTTTGACCAGTCGATTCTCCGTCAAGCGAATAAGCGGCGAGCAAAAGGTGAATGCATTCGCTCGATTATTGGACGACGGAATCAATTCTGATTGATTTATATCATAATTGATTCCTTGAAATTTTTCTCTCTTCTAGTCAAATCTCTGAAAAATATTTGGTAGAGTTTACACGAGAAAATCGCGAACAGATCTTCCAAAGTTGTACCAATTAGGTTACCCAGTCTCTTAAGCATGTTGCAGAGAATGGATAGTTTCGAATGGAACACCGATTGAATACGTGGCAACTAGATATTCGCTTTACCACCAAATCCTATCTTGTCATTGAACTCCATTAACAACAGTCTCGTCCGGATATCAAGGGAAGGGAGAGGGGACGACGTTCTTCTATCCGTCGAACGCGTTTCCTCCAAGGTATCGAAGTTAATTTATCTAAATTTGTAATGCGATTTTTAATGTTTCTTTCTATCCATCTCGATGTATTTCACACCGTGAAAAACTCACTTATTGAAACAGAAGAAGAATCTTTTTGATGGATACACGATAATTTTGAATATTCTTCAAAATAAATTCTCGCTCTGAGGGACACGATTTCTGGCTGGAAAAAAATAAGAGGAAATTTTTACCAACAAATATTAAATTCATCATCATGCTTATTACCTTCGAAGGCAACTTCGATTTTCCCGTGGAAATTTGGCGGAATCGGAGAAAACGTGGAGATCCAGTTGAAAAATTCACCGAACAGCTCGTGTGTTTGATTGTTGTTGCGATCGAGTGGAATCGAAGGAGGAGAGTCGGGTACAAACAGGATTTCCCCATCGAATCTCATCTTTATCTTGGAAATCGAGAACGCGAAACACGTGTAGCCGACAATTTTTTTGAACACGCTTGAAAAAAAAAAAAAGAAAGGATAAAGAAATTTCCTCTACAAGAGAAAAGAAAAGGAAAAGATTAAATCTTGGAATGGAAGATTGAACGAAGAAGAAATCTAGTCAAACGAAAATTTTACCGTAAAATGTATATAATTATTCTAATACTATTATTCTAACACGTTTACCACCCCTGTTGGCGAAGAATACAATGGATCGTTGCTATTTAAACAGAGGGACGAGAGACATTTTGATTGGAATTAAGGCGGTGCTGCGTTTGTTCAACGTTTTATCCTATTGTTATTCATATAAGGTATCACAGCATTGCTGCTCCCTAGGAATATATTCTAAGTCATAAGGTTAATAACGCGTATACGCGTATACGCGTGCAACGATATAATAAATAATGGAAAAATTGCATGAAAGATTAATCGTTCCGAGGGAAATTATTCTGTTTTCTACACTCGAAAGCGCAATATCGCGTAACGATTAAACGTGTCAGGGAGCATCAGCGTTAATAGAATATTAATTCGTTATGGTTACATCAATAATTCATTCGCGGTAGAATCGTAAAATATCGGCATTAATTACCTTCGAAATTTATACCAAATTTCATCGATCCGCCATTGTATTAACCCAATTCACTTCTTAATCTCCTCGAGTCCATGATTATATTTCTTCGAGTTATTTCTCGATACTTTCTACGATACTTAAAATTGTTACAATTGCTCTAAAATTCTTCTCCGGATATTTTTTTAAACTAGAAGAGAGCTAGAATTCTCTCTAATTCTTTATTATTTATTAAGAATTAAATCTCTCATAAAAATACTAGGATTCTGTATAACTCGTACAACTTTATATTTCACATTAAAAAATCTCACGATTAAAAAAGAAAAATAAAATTCTTCTCCACTATCCAGATAAGCCTCCCACGTTTCTTAGAGAATCTTAAATTTCTAAAAAATTCGAAAAGAATTAAGAATTATTCCAGAGATTGTATAAGAATTTATACAATCTCTAGAATTTCTAGAGATATTATAGAGATATATAGAGATTTCTAGAGATAGAAATTAGAAATTTCTTCTATCGAAAAAAGAAGGAGAGAAGGAAAGATTCGAGGGAAATTTTTCATGCAGGACGCGTATACAACACGCGCGTACGCATCGATGCGTGCCCGCTGCGGACCAGGTGGACGCTGCTTAGGTGAACGATCGATAGAGCAGGTGGCAGCACATCGGCCCCCCCTGCCGCGTTTCCGGTACTCCAATGCTCCCATCACAGGCCGGCTTCCTCCAATAACACTCGTACTCCCGTTTCGTTGACAGCCGATTTACGAAAATTCGCTCATCGATCGAATTCCGGTTTCGCCTCGAAAAATTTCATAGATAGGGCGAAGTAAAGGAAATTTCTCGACAATTCGTTAGAGAATTGGAGAAGGATTTGAAGAAAAAAAAGAGAAAGAAAAGAAATGGATCGAACAAAGCCATATTTTTTCGAGGCGGATCCGATAAATTGCGAGGATGGAGGGGAAATTTTAAAATCGACGAAAATAACCGGAGCTTGTTAATCAATCAGAAGAGAAAACACGAGGAAATATTCTCCGAGTGCTAATTTCAAACTTCTTAATTTACGGAAACTAATTTTAGATCGGTTCGAACTAAATAATTAACAGCGGGCCAATGTTACGTATATATAAATCTCTTTCTCATTTCTGTGTTTCATATTATAAAGTTAACAATAATTATCGAAAAATTTTAACGAAACGGGTAAATTAATTTGATTAAATAGAACATACTGAAATATGAAACACAAAATATACAATTAATCCAAAGTGTACGAATTATTAAATTACGCCAAAAAATTTATTTCCTAACCAAACCGATATAACAAACGAAGAAATTTCTTTCTAAGAATCGACGTACTATTATCACGTACATATAAAAAGATAAAACAATTATTATTACTAAAAAAAAATTCCTAGCTACATAAATTATTGCCCTCTCTTCCAATTCTATATAAATCGCAACAAAGATCCCCTCCATCAACTATAAAAAACTATAAAATCATTACATGGTTCACCAAAGGAGTTCACTTAAACCCACTCAACAAGGATATCTCAATGAAACTCTATTCTCTTGTACTCACTTTGCGTATGTCTTCTAGATTGTGAATTTCCGGCGAGAGTCCACCGTGCACGCAGAGGAACTGTTGGTTCATGAGAGCCGCCAGCGGCAGACAGTCGAACGCGTCCATGCAAGCGTCGTACACCCTCTCCGAGTATTTTATTTTACCTGCAAGCAGAGAAACAACGCGTCAACAACGTACCAACGTTTCACGCGTTCGTTTCGAAACAACGAACTCGATACGCGCTCGATTGTCTCCACGTGCTTTTTTTCCCTTTCTCTCTCTCTCTCTCTCTCTATCTTTTTTATAGACGCGTTCTCCCGTTTTGTTCGTCGGACGCTTTTTGTCCTCGGCGAGCAACGGAACTGAATAGAGGGGGAGGAGGAGGGAAGAAAAGGAAAGGGGTGGGTGGATGGGTAAAGTTTGCCTTTTCAAATTGACTGGCTGTCGTTTGGAATATTATTATGAATGGAATCTTTGAGAAGATGCTTGTGCAATGCGAATGTGTTCCATGCCAGTTCTTTTTTTTTTTATTATTTTTATAATCGTGGAGTTTTCATCCGTTTTGTTTCTTTTTTTTTTTAGATAGATTGCAACAAAGAATAAAGTGGTGAAAACAAGAAGATGTTAACGATGATATTAACTTCTGTAACTTATTCATCGAAATTAATGAAGTATTCCTGTTATTTCTAAAAATTCCAAGCATCATCATCGTCATCCAAACTATCTGTGATCACATTTCGAAGACCAAGAGAATTTCTCTTCGCACGAACGAGGTCGAAAGAGAAGCAAAGGATAAATAAATCTTTGAAAGAGATATTATTCTATCTAAAGAAAGGAAAGGAATCGCAATTTTCAATCGCAGCTCTTTTTTTTAATGGAGCTTTGGCTGCAAAAGAATATGGAACGCGCACGATTATTCTTCCTGGGGGAAAAGGGTAAAGGATAGATAAAAAAGAAAAGAGAAGGCTCTGGAGAGCAATGGAGAAGGGTGAGGCAAGGGAGGGCAAGTTTCCATGCGTGAAGACATCGCAAAAGGACGGAGGAGGGCGGTGCACGCACCCCTTTCCGTCCACCGAGAATAATAAATCCCTCCATTGGAGGAATTTTCGCTGCCTCGAGTGAAAAGTAAAGGGAGAAACTTGGCGTTCCATGGAGTGGAAAGGATCCCAAGATTTCTTTCTTCTTCTTTTCCTTTGTCTCGTTTTTAGAAAGGATGATGATTCTTGTTGATTTTTATTTTGCAAGAGAAATTGTTTGAAAAAAAAATGCGTGCGTTCGTTGGTTTTATTTATTCTATTCGAGAGAAGGAATAATTCCTGCCACTTTTAACGTCGAGGATGCGCGTTTAAAAAACTTTGAAAAATAGGATATCTCTCTCTCTCAATCGACAACTTCCATTACGTTCCCTTGCTATTTACTCTCCAAAGCAAGCTTCCTAAACATCTGAGACAATCGAACCTAAGATCTCCATTAAAAGAACTATCCGTTACAAAGTTCCAAGTGTCCCTTCCAAACTCTTCAACTTCTACCGACTTCGATTCTTCGATTCTCCGTTCGATTCTTATTATAGATTTTTTCCTCTCGCGTCCTTTTTTCATATACATCCCTAAAGCAAATATATACTATCAATACAAAAATTTCGAAAAATTAACAAATTTTCGATGATATAATTATAAATTTAATTTTTTAAACCGATCTTTGAAAGATATCTTCTTCAACTTTCAATCAAAATATACGGAGGGATAAGATTCGAGAGAAGAGATCTCTAAAATTTCTATATTCCTTCGTACTCCTTTCGAAAAATTTTGAAAAACTAACAAATTTTCGATGACATAATTGTAAATCTAATTTTTTAAACCTTCTTTGAAAGATATCTTTTTCAACTTTCAATCAAAATATACGAATAAGATTCAAGAGAAGAGATCTCTAAAATTTCCATAATGTATTCTTTTCGAAAAATTTTGAAAAACTAACAAATTTTCGATGATAATTAATTATAAATCTATCTATCTAATTTTTTAAACCTTCTTTGAAAGATATCTTCTTCAACTTTCAATTAAAATATACGGAGGGATTCGAGAGAAGAGATCTCTAAAATTTCCATATTCCTTCGTATTTCTTTCGAAAAATTTTGAAAAACTAACAAATTTTCGATGATATAATTATAAATCTAATTTTTTAAACCTTCTTTGAAAGATATCTTCTTCAACTTTCAATCAAAATATACGGAGGGATAAGACTCGAGAGAAGAGATCTCTAAAATTTCCATAATATATTCCTTTCGAAAAATTTTGAAAAACTAACAAATTTTCGATGATATAATTATAAATCTATCTATCTAATTTTTTAAACCGATCTTTGAAAGATATCTTCTTCAACTTTCAATCAAAATATACGGAGGGATAAGACTCGAGAGAAGAGATCTCTAAAATTCCCATAATGTATTCCTTTCGAAAAATTTTGAAAAAGAATCAAGTATGAAAAAAAATTCTCTTTAATCACAATTCTCTTTAATCCGGGAATATTTACGGGAAATTCACTTTTTTTTTCTCTCTCTCTGACTAATCTAAAGATTCTCGGGGGATCTCGATCTCCGGACGGGAAACGCAGGGAACTCTCGTCCACCCCGCGACGAAACTCGAAATCGTTTCGTTCTTGACTTATTTATTCGGGTCAAAAGCTCGCAAATGAGCTTTCTCGAGTGTCTGAGCGCTATGTCTGACTGGGGATCAAAAGAAAGTCAAGGGGGCGGAACCCGATCTCCTCTCGTTAATACAACGAGAGAGGCGTGAGCGAAGAGGGGAAAGAGGAGGGCGAGGAGGGACGAGCGTGTAGGGAAGGATGATGTTACGAAAATTAAACGTCTTTATTCTTATCCCTACCATCCAAGATTCCACTTATCTCCCGGTATTATCTTCGAAAAATAACGAGTATTTTATTTAAGATAATAGATAATTAAAAATAAGATAAATAAAATAAAAGATAAAATAAACTTTTTAAGTATAAATACCGATAATTCTAAAAATTTTGGAAGGAAGTAGGAGCGTCTCGATGTGAACTCCTCGAAAGACGAATTAGTTATGCGCGTATTGTTTATGTATTCGTATTCGAAGTGTCGACATTACGTTTGTTTTGATTTTCTAATACGAAATTATATTTACAGGAATATATTAACACGCGTATGTATACATATACGTATCGTGGCTCGATTTGTTTTCGTTCTCGAGACAAAGGAATTATTAATTTATTCCACGATATTTATATATAGAAACGTAATATTTATTAATTTAAAAATTTCTCTCGATCGATGGATAAGAGAAATATATATACGATTCTTTGTTAGATGTATCTTCTTTTTCTCAGATTGTTTTCTTAAGGAAAACTTTCTCAAAGAAGGTATATCCAACAAGATATATCTAGAAACAGAGGGATCCGATAATAATTGTATTTACCTGCAACACCTAAAACATCGAAAAGTCTCGAGAAATCCCTTTTCCGATCGTTTCGTGGAAATTGCTTAACGCGATATCCTTTCACGGACCAATCCGGTCAAAACTCCTCCTCTGTTATCCAATCCTCAACTCTTTTCATCGTGCTTATTCCATACGAAATCGAATTTTCTCACAACACGAGACGAATAATGATAAAATTGTCCAAAATTACGCATCGCGTAAAGAAGAAGAAAAAAGAGCTAATTGCGAAAAGGAGAACAAAATCGTCTAATTACTCTCTTTTCTATTCGAAGAAGTATCAGGGCTTGGCGTTAAAAAGGCGCGTTCAAACAATTAAAGAAGATCGAATCCAATCCCTCCCTTCTTTTTTGATTATCGGTCTTCGACCTTAACCCGATTCTCCCTCGGTTGAAATCGCGAGCCTTGTAAATACACGCGGTTTGACCCAGTATCGGACAATTTTCCACGATCGATACCACGTTTTCCGCGGCCTGCGCCACGCAGAGACCCCTAAAAACACGCGTCCCCCGCCATTCAATTCGATTACGAGGGAAAATAGTTATTTTCTGACAAGAAAACTCATCCCTAAACGCAATCTGATCTATCCAGTATCATGTAAGCAAGGAAATATTGCTTTCTCCGAATGAAAAAACGAAGATCGAGACTAATTTACACAGAGAATTTCTCAGAATCATATCGAGTTTATTAAAGTTACTTGAAGAGGTATATCTGAATTCTTATCGATGTTGGAAGAAATCTGTATGAACGAAGATCTTTTCTTATTAATAGATACTCTATGCATATATTCCATGGAAGATTGAAAAGCAAGTGGATAAAGATGTTGCAAGATAAAGTTTAAGATATATAAATAATAAATATATAAAGAGACATATCTGAATTCTTATTAATGTTGGAAGAAATCTATGTAAACGAAGATCTTCTCTCATTAATAGATACTCTATGCATATATGGAAGGTTGAAAAGCAAATGGATAAAAATGTTGCAAGATAAAGTTTAAGATACAAATAATAAGTATAGTGTGTATAAGTATAGTATATATAAAGTGTTAAAGAGATATAAATGGATAAGGATGTTGCAAGATAAAGTTTAAAATGTATATAAAGTGTTAAAGAGACATATCTGAATTCTTATCGATGCTGGAAGAAATCTGTGAGAACGAAGATCTTCTCTCATTAATAGATACGTCTATGCATATGTTGCATGAAAGTGGATAATTTTGAAAGTGGATAAAGATGATAAAATTTAGGATTTATATCAAGGTAAAGTGTTAAAGAGACATATCTGAATTCTTATCGATGCTGGAAGAAAACTGCAAACGAGAGGGATTACTTTGTTAACGACAAATAGATTGACATATTGGATGGCGCATCGTGCATCACTTTGACGATGCTTTGACAATGGCAGTGCATCGATAAGGATTAACGAATTGCCATTGCACATATTCGTAGAGAAAGAGATATCGCTTTTTGCTACGCGTAATTTAGTTTAACGCGCATTTCTTTGCGAGATCATGAATTTATCGATGATTCATCTACTAAAAGTAAGGAATAACGAACGTTAGATATATCAATCTATGATTGATTGGAGAAACGAAAATTTTTTTGATATACTCTTCTGGAATCGAGAATGCAATTTCTATCAACTCTGCAAAATGTCGAATAGATTTTGAAACGAACGAAATTAAAAAGTGTATCTGCGAATCGAGATGAAATTTCCAAGAGGATCATTCGAGTTTCGGAATTTTTTTTAAAAGAATCTTGTCTGAATCTTCGCGCTTAACGATGTCGTCACGAGAACGTTTCGAGATTCTATTAAACTTTGAATTAAACGTATCAATCCCAGCTTTGACAGATTACAAACTTGTTATATTTTAAGAGTTACTAAGTACTCTTTTTTTATCGTTCGTGTAATAGCGTTAGTCGCGTCATTAATTTTTCACCAGACGATTTACGAGTTGTGATTTATTCGATTGCAGTATCATCACGTATTCGTTACGAAGATAATTTATCTTTACGTCCATTCAATGGATGGATATAAAATAAATGAACGAAGAAGAAAAAAAGATATCAAAATTGACATTGTGAAATCACATTGAGAAAAGCTAGTGGAGTCGAAAGATATATTCTAAAAAAAAAAAGAAATTGCGAACGAAGAAATGTTTACTTGGAGAACGAAGCAGAAGATTAATGCAGAAGAAATTAAGTTAAAGAAGTTAAATCGATGAACGATATTTAAATCCTTTCTTTCGTAAACGAAAACCGTTTTTAGCCAGGAAAATCAAGCAATCGTAACAAAGAATGCCACCAGTTTCGACGAAAAGGGAGTAGGATGAAAATCCAGAATGGAATAGTAATACACGGAATCCTTTGTGCTTTGAATGCTGATTTTTATTTCGATTTTTATTCCCGCATCGTTGCGCGGTTCCGTTGAAATTTGAACTCGAAATGAAATCGAGGGAAACCGATCGCCCGTTGAAAATCGATCGAAGAACTTGGTGTGAACAAGCGGCAGAAAATCGGGAATCTCATCTTTCGTTCGAAAATCGCGAGAGAAAGGAAGAGAGAGAATTTGTTTATTTATTTTTTTTCCAATCTTGAAAAATGAAAAATCAACAGGGAACAAAATTCTCGAATCGATCCCAAAATACTTCACTTCGTTGCGTTATTATACTTACATTCTTGCTTAAATGTGAAGTATTCCGTGAGATGACGGCACTCGTGATTGCCTCTGAGGAGGAACAGTGTGGTTGGATGGCACAGCTTAAGTGCCCACAGGTACAATACGCACTGGAACAAACAACAGAGAAGAGAAACGTCATTTTGAATTGTAAAACGTATCTCCTTGCGCAAAAAAAAAAAGGAATTAATTTTTATATACATCACTCTTAGACGAAATTACGCGAAATTCGTCTCGTCTCGTGGATGAAGCGGCCGCGTGACGAATTGCTCGAAATATTTCCGTGTAGGTTGTTAATTTTCCTCACACGAGTTGAACGTGATTATTATAATAATCGCGCTTCATTACGCCACATAAACGGAATTATGCTTAGGATAATTCAATACGATACGTTTGCCAAGAGAACAGAGCCTTGCTTCAATATATTCAATCGAATTCTCTCTTTAATTCTACTTCCCGCGAAAATAATGAAAAATTGTGTCTCGTAATTTTTATCAGAGAGCCTTTCCTAAAAAAAAAATGAAATGTGAATTATCATATTTTCCAACGAATTATAAAACTTCCTGAAACGAGCTAAATTTATTCCACCCCTTCTTCGTTTTTAATTTCCACGCTATAATTATCAATCCAGCCACAAAACATAAACATAATATTACATTTTTCATTATCTCTCTTCAAATCAAAAGAAAGATCGTCCAAGAGCTCCTCCTTCATAATCCCAAAATTCTTTGGAATAATTTATCCAAGCGATAAAAGCGCAACGCGAGTGCAACGCAACTCTTCACGTGAAGCGGTGAAACAATCGTCGAAACTTGGCCGCGTTTGCTCGAATCGATATCGAATCGAGGGAAGGGCGAAGGAGGGGGGCGCGTCGCGTATGTTTTATTCATCGTGTATAACATTAACCGTTTGTTTCGAACGCGGGTATCCACAGAGAGGGAATTAATGCACGCGTATATCCCCGCGTGGAACAATCGTGCACAAGTAGCCGTGAACGCCGTCGATTGTCCGGCCACTTCTCGACAACGGGATTGAGTGCATTTTATTGGCGAGAGATGACGACGGTGGCCGCGAGATTATGATAATTCGAGGCGATTACCACCATTCAGATTCGTGGTGAGAGACGATTCCTTCGATTTCCAAATATTCGTGTCATTTTCAATTCGAAGGAAAAATAAATCAGGCTACTTTGTCTATGTTTTACTTTGAAAGTATCCTCTTTCGAATCTTCGAGAGATTAATAATAACGAACGAATAAAGTAAAGGGTATTGAAAATAATTTAAACGAGGAGATCGGTCAATTAATTCCCGCGTTTTCGTTAAATTATTCCAAAGTATCGGTCCATTTCGAGCGCGTATATTTAACCCTTTGTTTCATTTACGAAGGAGGAGGGGGAGAGGGGTGTAACCGGTTAATTACTCGAGCCGATCGGAAGAGTTGATTAATAGAAATTCGGAAAATGATCGATGCTCCCGTGCTTTTGTGCACCCGTCGCCGTTATCCGCGGCTCTGTTACGCGTTATCATCGCCGTTCCTACGAAATCCATTTTCGTTTTATTACCAGACATCATGGTCTATTTCGCAAACACGGATCGGTAATAACCTGTATCAATTCCGAGCCCCAATTCAACGAGTTTAACTCTCTAATGTTTGCAGAGTTGGGAATAATGTTCATCTGGCTGTGGAATGGGAAACGCGTTCGTTTATTTTTTAATCTTTACTTTTATTAGAAATTTCGAATAATGTTATTTAATACGAATCAGGGATTTTCTTGTATCTATGAAATCAAGTTTGAGCATCGATATAAAAGAAAATAGCCAAGCACAAAGAAAAGTTGTCCACTTGTTCATCTAATGTGACAGCTATCGATCCGACGATTTGTTAATTCATCTTTGGACACGTGTCACGGTTTGTTACGAGAGTCGAAGAATTCGTAACACGTCTGAGAATCGTTAATTTTGAGCGACGAATAATCTTCCGAAAGGGAATTTCGAATGTCGAGAACGATTCGAGAAGAAAAATGAAAATTGGCGAGGAAATGCGCGAGAACAATGGATCGTCTTATAAATATTATAAGCGAAACGTGATATTTTTGCACAGAGAGAAAACTCTCTTACGACGATTCTTCTACGTGGAGTACGTGACAAAATATCATTTAACCGTGAGCCTGATTTATAACGTTGGCAAATGATCGTGCATCGTGTCACTGATCCAAACAACGTCGTTCCGTATCGCGAATGCGTTAGTCATCGTGCCAGATTCTTCTATCTTTGCCGACACTTGCTTCGTTTTATTCGGATTATTGCAGTCGGGTCGAATTGCAATTTGTAAAGATCCCGTTAATTTCTTAAATTCGTTGCTCTCCGAGAGACAAAGAATTGCAAGATTTTTGGCACAATTGTAAAGGGAGATGTACAACTAAAATCGTTTAATTATGAAATATGAAGTATCTTGAATACAAAAAAATAAAATAAGTAAAATTGCATCGTGAAAATAACGCGATCGAGGAGCTCGTTGTTGTTGAATGTATATTTCCAATTATCTTTACCATTAATAATATCGTTATAAGTAATATCCTTTCAAAAATAATCGTATTTATCGCGCAATTTACTTTAAAATTTGAAAAACTTTGAATCGCTACAACTCCGAAAATAACGACTTCCGGTCAACGAACGAAGGATCATCAGAAGCACGGAACCTTTCCCTTTAAAACACTTTTTTATTTATTTTAATATGAGTTCTGGTTCCCGAGATATTATTGCGTAAATAAAATGTAATTTTTAATCCTTCGCCTTAAACCGATCGAATCCTATTAAAATTACCGAAACTTTGAATCGCTATAATTCCGAAGATAACGACTTCCGGTCAACGAATCAACAATCATCGGAAGCGCGGATCTTTGCCCTTTAAAACGCCTTTTCATTTATTTAAATACGACTTCCGGTTGCCGAGATATCATCGCGTAAAGAAGAGGTAATTTTTTAGTCCTTTGCCTTAAACCGATCGAATCCTATTAAAATTACCGAAACTTTGAACCGCTATAATTCCGAAGATAACGACTTCCGGTCAACGAATCAACGATCATCGGAAGCGCGGATCTTTGCCCTTTAAAACGCTTTTTCATTTATTTAAATACGACTTCCGGTTCCCGAGATATCATCGCGTAAAGAAGAGGTAATTTTTTAGTCCTTTGCCTTAAACCGATCGAATCCTATTAAAATTACCGAAACTTTGAACCGCTATAATTCCGAAGATAACGACTTCCGGTCAACGAATCAACGATCATCGGAAGCGCGGATCTTTGCCCTTTAAAACGCCTTTTCATTTATTTAAATACCACTTCCGGTTGCCGAGATATCATCGCGTAAAGAAGAGGTAATTTTTTAATCCTTCGCCTTAAACCGATCGAATCCTATTAAAATTACCGAAATTTTGAATCGCTATAATTCCGAAGATAACGACTTCCGGTCAACGGTTGAACGATCGTTAGAAGCGCGGATCCTTGCCCTTTGAAACCTTTTTTCGTTTATCCCGATACGACTTCCGGTTGCCGAGATATCGTCGCGTAAAGAGAAGGGTAATTTTTCGTCGTTTTATTATCCTTGTCCTTGTCGCTTACTCGGACCTCTCGCTCGCGCCTCGCTTCACTGACCTATCCCAATGCCTAAAGAAGTGAGCAGGCACGATTCCTGGAAAAAATATAGGTCAGTGTGTCACATTCGTATCCCGGTATGGAAACTTTGAGTCCTTATATCTCGGCAACCAATTGAAATATCGGGATAAAACAAAAACGGGCTTTAATGGCATGGCTCCCTCTACCTTCCAAGGGTGTTTTGGTGCCAAAATTTTTAACTTTCCCACACGATATTTTTCACACGAAAAATCCAAGTTTCATTTGTGATTTTGCTCGAGCAACGATTCTCGTTCAAGCAAAGTGTATAGACGCTTGAATCTACTCAATTCTATCGAATTTTGATTTATAATTTGTGAATAACTCAAGATATCGACTTGTGCATAGTAAATATTCGAATAAGAACTTGAACATTTTCCAATGCAAGAAGAAAAAGTTATAAATCGTCGTATCGTCTGTTTTTCCATACGTATTTGAAATTATATTCTGACAAGGGGAACGGCAATTTTCTTAAAACCGAAAATTCCATCACAACCTCGACGGACTCTTTGGAATCGATTAATTCCACTTTGTTAATTCATTCGACTGTCTACCCCGCCAGCTCTTTTGTGCGCCAAGTCCTTCGGCCGTCCCTTTGCGAACTCACTCGAGCGATACTCCCTTTTTCCACCCCCTATAATTAAGCGCCAACACCACCTCCTTCTATCGCAACGAAATCATTTATCCGGCCATTGTCCCGCAGTTTACACGCCGTAAAATTGTCTCGTAGACATCCACTTTCATTATTCTCAAGATTCGGAAGAGCCGTCCTTTCGTGTTCGTGACAAACGCTTTCTCTATATTTCGCGAAACACGAAGAAAACCTCGAACGATTCTGTTAATTTCCGAATAGTGAAACCGCTTTTGACTTGGTTCAACGTTCAATTTTTCTTTCACGCAAAGAAGCATCATCTCTGACGATTGTACAAGTCTTGACAATAATTCGTCGTGTTCTGAACGAAAGCTATGCCGATTTTTTTTTTTATAATTTCTTGTCAAGAAGAAAGGTAAAAGTATCCCTATTCTTCTCCTATTGTTTTAAGGTAAATAAAAGGGAAGCGATCCTCGAGCGAAAAGGATTATTCGTGATCGATCTTCCGGCGACCCAGAAAAGGAGATACAAACTCGAGAGACCAATTCCTATAAACTACCATTTATGCTCTCCCTGATCTCCACCTGAGAGGAGAAGGATCAGTAGCTGAAGTATTCTGTCCGAGAAGGGAAGTAAAATCGTTTCCTCGAGGTAATTCCTTAAGCCAAAACCGATCTGGAAAACAGTGTGCATCGCCAGCCAAAAAATTTCGTATCGTTAAAATATTAAAAATCCAAGAGATTGAAAAGAAAATGCTTTGTTTATAAGAATAGTAATTTTATCAGATTCGATGATGGAAATGAGAGAGAATATCATCGTCAATTTCTTCTCCCTAAATTTATAGATTATTGCTAATTAATTTTAATTGTAAAGAATATCTTTTCCAAACACTTTTAACCGATAATCTTCCTCATACGTTTTTGTCTTTGAGCAGGAAGGAGTAAGGATACACACGAAAGAAAGAAATCCATTAAACGATATCGACGATATAAGGATAAGAGGGTCAAAGGATTGATCCTTCGCAGAATCCTCCAATTTATTTTCCTTCCCTTGCTTTTTTTCCCGTATGTCATAACCATCTTTCTCGATTCGTTCCCTATTCTTGCTCACTTCTTGCCGCCCAAGAATCGCTTCAGGGACTCGTTTCAGCTTCCTCTTCGCCAACGGACCCTTTTTGTTTCCGCTTTAACCGAGTCCAATTTTCCCTCTACTCCCTTCTCCTCCATTTTCTTCTATCGTAACGCGACTTTCTTCTTCGATTCTTCAATCCTTTCTTTGGCTTCTTTCGTTTCAAAACTCGATGCCTTGTTGTAATTCGATTCTGGTTATTTAAAAATTATTATTACAAGTTCTGTTCAAAAATTTGATATAATAAGCTCGTCTTATTATTTAGAGGATACGTTTTCAAGAGACTTTGTAAAAAATCCATGGTATAATTTATTTAATTTGTTTAATCTTAAGAATCTCTTCTAATCTCTCCTGGTAAACTCTGAATCGTATTTGAATCCGTGATGGCACGATTTAAATTCTACTTAACACCAGATGAAGCAGAATCCGTCTTTGCAAGAACTCCTCCTAAGTCCCAGAAATCAAACTCTAATTCCAAATGTTGGAAACTCAATCGTTTATCATAAAGTCGATGGCTTTTGGTCCGTTCTTAGTCACTTAATCTTGATCCTGTTTTACACATAATTGCCATATCCACTGATTCATCTCTGGTATGTCTTCTTCACACTTCATCTTCAAGTAATTTTTAATAATTTTTTTTTTTCACGTTTGAAAATATACTCGATTAAATTCAGTTTCACTCGAAGGGATATTTAAAATTTTACAATATGGAAGAAAAAAAAGAAGCCTAAACTTGTTATTTCCTTTCACAATGCGGGAAGAAATTTATCCCTATAAATATTCGATAATATTAAATAACAGCGCGGAGAGCAAGAATAATTCCACGTTATCTTTAATCAATCTTTCTCAAACTTGTCTATCATTTTCCATTTCTTCTTCAATTCTATTTCTCTCCTTTCTCCTCGATATTCTCCTTTTCCCTTTCGAACTCAATCGAATAATCAATCCCCTCTTCATTCCTCCTCCACTTCGAATCTTCTCCTCCTGATCAACTCTCTTTTCACTTTTATATCCTTTCTTCCACACACTCTCAACCCATTTACAACTCTTCACACGCACTCCATTTCCACTTATCTTCTCCATCGCCGTTAAATATTCCTCTTACACGCATCTCTCTCTCTCTTCCTCCATCATCTCGACAAACACTCCTCCGCTAATAAATATCTTCTCTTCCATACTTTCCCCCCTTATCTTTCTCTCCCCCTCCTTGAGAAACGAAAATTTACCGCGTGGAAAGGCGTGTATATCGCACGGTAAAAGAGGATCTCAACGATCTCTCTCTCTCTTTCTCTCCAGGGAATCCAGCGAAGCATATTGCGGATAGAGAGTATCGATCTCCACGGAGGAGGAGGAGGAGGAGGAGGAGGTTCGTCGCGTGTGCAGATGCTCGCGTTGTCCAAGAAGAGAGGAGGAAGATCCTCTTAATAAAACTGCCCCTTGGATTTTTCGAAATCCTCATCCTCTAGGACGAGTTTCCTTTAATCGTTATTTTATTATAGATTGGATTCTTTCTTCTCGAGATGACTTCGATATTTTGCGGAGAAGATGCGTTTAATTTGAATTAATTTAAGGATAAAAATATTTTCGAGTCGAAACGATAATTCGATTCCATTGTGTTAACGTGGAGCACGTACAACTGTTTATCTCGCCTGCTTGGTGGGATGAAATTCATTAATGGAACAGCGACAGTGACGAAGATGCATCGCTTCATTTCGTGGCATTTACAGGTTTAGAAACATTGGAGTTAGATTGGTTCGACACTCGAGAGTGTGTGTGATGTGTATAACGCCGCCAGACTGATGAACGAATTCTGTATAATTTATATATCCTCGAAAAGATTATCGTTCCATTTTTTAATATCGTATTTATAAATGACACGTGCTCGATTTCGTTTTGTTTTAAATAATATTGAACGAGAAACTATTGAGAATGAGGGTTTATAACAGAGAAGTCTGTTGTGAAAAGAGTTATACTGCACGAAGTGGAAAAAGAAAGAAGAAATACTTGTGATACGTGCAATTCTTTTGATTGCAAAGAAGAAACTCTCGCCAATGACACGTAACGAGTTACTAATTGAATAAAAAAATTTACAAGGTGGCCTGGGAGAAGAAGTACATGTAAACTGGCTCTAATTAGTTACCGGCACAACTCTAAGTAATTCTCTTCCCATCTAATTAACCACTAATTTCTTCCACTTAACGACTACGTTTCATATTTCACAGAGAGAATTGCACGGCACGTTATACTTTTTATTGTTAATTAAAAATCTCCAGGTTCGAGCGGGGAAATGAAAATATCTATTAATCCAATAAAAATTTCTTTCTTTCTTTTTTCTCACGAAGTTGATGTTTATAAAATCTTTTCTGTATCTACACTCGAAACGAAACGCGCGCTTCGAGAGCGATAAAAAACCGCGCGCGGAAAATCGAATCGAGAAATGCAAATCTCCAAGAAGAAGATCCCTCCCACGAGATTCTTTATCGTTCAACTCCAGCTATTAATCGAGCAATTAATCGAGCGGACGGTTAATTACAGAGTCCATGGAAGGAGAGGGAGATCAACTCCCCCATCGATGCGAATCTTATTCCATCATGGCGATAAAAAAAAGGCGAATTTTCACTCTTCTTCCCGATATAAAAAGCAAAATCGAGGGAAAAGGAAATCTAGACGCTTTGTTGCCGAGATGTTAATTATTTCAAACGAAGAGATTTTTAATTTCTCGATCAATTTCTAATCCAACGTTTATGCGTTTAAAGTTAGGGTGAGAGACGGGGGAATGATGAATTTTCAAACTCACCTCGATACTGAAATAACCCCTGTCTACATAATCGCCGAGGAAGAGATACTTTGTCGTGGAGGGTGATCCGCCCACTTCGAATAACTTCATCAGGTCGTAGAACTGTCCGTGAATGTCGCCGCACACTGAAACAGAGACAGGTACACACTGGTCAGAGCATTTCTAAAAAGAGAAAGGAAGAAAGGAAACTAATCAGGATGAAACGAGTTCTTCGATATAATTTTCAATTTATCTCGATAAGATAATTTCCATCGTCGATAATTCGAGTTTGAAAGATATTCGAAACGTTTTTCTTTCGAATCTTTCCCTATTTCCAGTGGAGATGGGCCACTATTTTCTTTTAAATCGATGTAAAAATTCATTAAGACAACTGTTATCCAATATACCTTAAAATTCGATAATGATGAATCCATCGATTATAAAATCCAAATTCCAATCGATACTCAAAGCTCTCCTAATTTCACACGCGTGAAACCATAAATCATCTTTCACGATTCGTTCCGTTTATTTTTCCATTTTCCATACTTTTTAAATACTTTCTACCTTCTTTCTACCACGGCCAAAGAAATATCGACTTTTTCAACATCCAGGGATCTATATATCTACTCGATAAAAATAAATAGAAAAAACAAAGAGAAAGCTATCGTAAATATAGTATCTCGTTACGTTCGAACCAGATTGTCGCGACCACGCCTTCGACGAGGGAAAAAAAAAAAAAAAAATAGAGAAAACAGAGAGGAATAGAATTATTTCAACTTAGTTCGTGACCCCGTTTTAATTAAACGCACTTACGTACAAGCGATTGCGTGCTGCACGATATATCCCGTGCGTTGTCACGCGTGCACGCACCCCAAACACGATTTAGAACCAATGTATTTTCAACCAACCTACATTTTTATTTTTTTCGAGGAGGAAAATTTGAAATAAGTTCAATTTCTTCGAATATTAATTCTTTTGAGACACTTCAACCGAGGGATAAGAAGAGAGGAAGAAATATATTTTGCAAGTATCACAGTTTTGCCCGTTTCTTCGTTTTCATTTCGAAGTTTAAATATCGATTGTTCCTTTTTTTGATCTAAATTAACTTCGAATTTGAAGAAGGATCCTGAAACTCTGTCCGCAATCCAACACGATAATTCACCAACAGAATGGATTCACCGTTAATGGTACACTAGTATTTAAATAATGCGCCTTTTTACGATTACACCCCTTCTTGCTGCAACTTTCAAACTTTCATCGAAGAAACTTAAGATTCTCCCAACAGATTTAAACATGGATATAGAACGAGAGTTTATGGGATTAAAGTGAAATAGAGTGCAGCAGTGGCTCTCACTAAATCTGTAAATATTTCATACGTTCAATTGCCTCAATCTCGTGTTACGCAAATATCCTCTTGAGACTATCGAGATATATTATTTTCAATAATGTAACTTGGATATTTTTCGATATTTTTAATTCTTCGTCCGACAATCTTTCCATTTTTCACCGAGGAATTATCCGCACAAAGGGAACAACGGCGACGAAACGAGGGGGGGAGAGGAAAGTTTTCCAACAGTCGTTTGGCAAAGTTTCGTGGCTCGAGGGCCAAGAACAAGGATGGATTTTTCGAAAAATAACAAACGAGGTGGATGGATCATCGATAAATCGATCGATAAGCTCTTATCCTCGATAAAGATCGAGAGAATTTTAAATATTCGCTTAAATTGCGGATCGGTGTAACTTATTGCAAAGAAGTTGCTGCTTCTTCCGCCGAGAGAATTACGGGGGGATTTACCGCATCATCGCGCTTATAAATCTTCCCATCGAATCGTTCGTATTGAACCTTCCCTTCCCTCCCTCGAACGACAAATATAGCGAGATGCATTTGTGGTGGAAGAAATACGTCTCACCAAGTGTTCCCTCTTGTTCGAGATCGAGTTTAAAAAAATTTGGAATAAAACGAGGAGAGAGAAATGTTAATCCAACATTCCAATTCAAGTTCGACGAAAGAAATTTAACAAGAATTATTATTATTGCCGATTTTAATTTATTCCTGAATGAATAACAAAGTTTCGACTTCGAGAAAAAATTACATCCCTGAGAATTGTCAAATAAGTGAAATTACTATCAAATTAAATAAAATTCATCCTTCAAAACGAATTCTCTTCACGAGGAAGGCAATCTCATCAGAATACTAACGAAAACTCATCGACGTCTGGCTACGCGACACGGCTCATCCCCTACGTCGTGAGTGGTACGAGCGCGCGTATGGTCAGGCGAGGCATCCCTTCGATCACGGCCTAATAAAAGCGGGAGGAAAGTTGCCACTTGTTGCTGAATTACGCAACGGCATAGAGGAGGCATAGAGGAGGCGCGCGGGCAGTGACGGTTCGAGCCAAGTAATAACATCTCTGTGTGTTCCACGGGGGCGGAATACGGTCGTCTCACGTTCGCATAAATCGCTCGAAAGGGGGAACAACGCAAGACCCGTGTAATCTGGTTGCTTTTAACACTGGCCACGCTCCGACACGTCACACACACGTTTCTCTCGCCTTCCGTTTCCGCATTGTTTTAACCGGATGAGATTTATCGACCAGGACGATATTTGGATATTAAATACGTTGCTTACGTTTTATTATTTAAATGAAAATTAATTTAAATAATCTTAAAGGAGAGAGAGAGAGATACGAATTATATTATTTATTTGAATATTTTTTTAGCGTTGTATTACGAGTTTATCGACAATTGAAACGAATGTGCAAAACGAATATTCGAAACGAGGGGATTATAAGAATATACGCGATAATCTCGATTGGTAATTTCGCTCGATCTGTCTCGAACGTATATAATAAAAGTTTTCCAACGCTTGTTTATTTCGATATGAATCTGAAACGCAGGAATGCAATAACGTGACAAATATACATATGAAAAATATGGAAGAATTTCAAATAAAATATTTTAAATTTAATATTTGACGGATTGTTTAATTTTCGCACGTGAAACAGAGTTATTTTTTCTCTTCTTCTTCTTTGAAACAAGTATCTTAAACGACTCGTTGAAAATTCATCCATCCATTCGCCCCTTCCTTCGTAATTTTTCTTTCCAAAGACAAGATTGCATTACATGCAAATTCAAGTATATATCCTCGAGTTTGCCAAATTTCCATACTTCCTTCCCGTGATTTATCGCCACGTCCCAATCGTTCAAACGCTACACCGATATCCATGAGACAATGTAACTTATCACTATTCCACTTTATCAAACCAGTTGCACTTTGCCAAACAAAATGCAACTCTCTCTCTCTCTTTTCTGAAAAACATTTTTCCCCATGACCCTCCCCCGAAGAATGAAAGCATAAATCACTCGATGCAATTTCCACGGGGTTCCTCCTCCCCTTCCAAGCATCCCCCTGCTTGAATTATTCAAAGCGGATCAGGCCAGATACCCGAAAACTTTCTTTTCTGACAGAAACAACGAGGAATCGTTCGAGTTTAATTATTTAAGAGAGGAATCTTTCCACGTTTCCACCAAGGAGTGGACGACAAGGAGAAGGTAAACGAAGGTTGGTGAACGCCTCGAGTGGTCGAATATTTTTCTTCCAAAGTGCAACGTTTCCCCTTTATATTTTCGGATTGCTTATTTCGATAATATTCCTTGAAGTATCCTCGAATTCGATTCTTCTCTCTTCTCCTCGCAAGAAATGTCGAATCGAATTTATATTTTCGCTCCAACCTTTCACATTCTCGCGCCCTCGCAATATTTACAAAAGATATTGGAAATATCTCGAAATTGAAATTGTTCATTGCGTTACATTCGATACGTTCCTCTTCCTATTATACGAATACAAATATTCCCTTCTCAAGAGATATCAGAGAACAAGGAAAAGATAAAGGATAATCCTTCGATCGTTTTCCATCGTCAGAAATCGTCGAGACCGGTTCCAAGCCTCCATTTTACGAGATCCCCCCTCCTTCTTCATCCTGAGTAAGTAGTGGTAGTAACATCCGCTTTCCAGGGAGCTCGAGAGGAAGGGGGAGGGGGAGAAGGTACGTGAGGGAAATACGCGAGGAACTCCCCTTCACGACGACGGTCATTGTGCCGCTTAGAAGTTGCTTAAGCTAATTGTGACAGCCACCTTGGGAATTTCTCTCGGTGGGGGGAGAGGGGGGCTAATAGCCCGGCCGAAGTGGCTCTTTACGATGCCATCGTGGCTCGAGCTGATTAAGCGCGCCGTGGACCGATGCTGCAAGACGATAATTTGCATTTGGATTACACGAACGACGAACGATAAATCGTCCATAATATCGCGAATTTAACGGTGGTTCAGATTTTTCCCTCCTCTTTTTAAAATGAGCTTCTGAAATGGCCGACCAAAATCCAAGAGGATCTTGGATGAAAGAAAAGACACGTAGGAGATTTCTTTTTCTTTCTTCATTTTGATTTTGGAGAATAATAAGATTCTTGAAAAATTCATCGAAAAACGAGAGAGCAGATCGAGTTTCGTTTTTCTTTTTTTCCCAGAACGAGTCCATCATCTTCCAATAAACATCTCTCTATAACGTTTTCTCCTCCCATTCTCGTCCAAATAACGGCTAATTTCAGCGCGAACGTATCACGAAATGGACTCGACTGGCGGATATACACAAGTTAACTGCGCTATCGTGACCCGTATGTTTAGAGCAATGCGTTTCACCGTTACGCCGCTACGTGTCCGGAATGCATACCAACAGCGGCGGTCGTCGAATAAAGGGAATCGTGGAAAGGAGGAGGAACGGCGCGTTTCTCGATCCTCGAATCTCGTCGTTTTCAATTTTCTTTCGATTTATTTTCTCTTTTCTTTTTTTTTAATTATACAGATATGCAACACGCAACGCGAAAATGAATTCTTGGGTCGAATTATGAATCGGGATCCTTTCTTCCTAGAAAGCCAATTTTTAATTATACCTGGATGGAATGGAGGGGAATGCGGAGAGAATGTGCGGAGGAATGGAAATAAATTAATCAGGATTAAATTCGTGATTCTTGCCTCGAAGCAGATTTGATTTTAACGAGATCGAAGATGGAATTATTCGACGAGCTACCAAGATTCGATGGGATCGGTGGAATAGATTGGGGGGGAAGGGTCCACGTTTCGATTCTCGTGGAATCTTCGATTCCCTGGACAACGATTATACAGAATTTCTTCAATAAATTCAAAAGGGATAGATCAAAAAGAAAGAACTACGAAATTTTCGAATTCTTATAAAATTAACTTCGATTTAAAACAACATCTACAGTTTTCTTTTCCAAAAATATTCCCTCAATTCCTTCAATCGTCGGAGGAACGATTAAAAACAATCGTCGATAAGCCCTATCAACGATAAAAGAAAGACAAAAAAAAAAGTAAAGGGAAAGAAAAAAAGAGGAGAAAAAAAAAATTCCCTCTTCTTTCACCCTTATCCCCGTTTAAAGGCTGTGCGTTTAAAAGCCGGCCATTCGTATTAATTATTCCCACGTCGGGCTGATTAACGAGCTCGCTCGTGCAATTTGTAGTCACGCTCCGTCTCTAATGATAATAAAGCAGAATAAAAAAGAAAAAAGAAGAAAAGAAAAGACGAAAGCGATGACTCGTTTACCGGCCAGACAATATCGATCTTCTTTTCTTCCTTTTTTTTTTTTTTCGACCATTGGACGTGTGAAAATCGCTTGGAACGTTTTCATTATCACATCTCTGTCCCTTTTCCCGCGTGTTTCCTCGCCCTTCCTCTCCTCCCCTCTCCAGAGAAAGAGAGAAAGAGAGGGATTCGTGACGCGTATCTTCCTTCCACCCGTGATCGTGGGTGGTTGGAAATTGAATTTGTGGAAATTAATGGATTAGACGGGGAACGTTGGGATAAATTAAACAGTGATAGAGCGAGGGAAGCAAGGGAAGCAAGAATGACAAAAGAGAGAGAGAGAGAGAGTAGGATGTTGGATTATCGAGTTAAGTTGATAATGAAAATAGAATCTCGGTTCGAACCGAGTTGTTCTTTTCCCGATCCCGATCCGCACGCGCGATAAACCAAGATTCGAACGATGTATCGTGAAGAAAAAGGGGATAAGGGCGGAATCATCGTTGAAAGCGATTCGAATAACGAGCTCACGTCGATTCGAAACCAAACCAGATATCATTCTCACTCTGAATTATTCGATTATCAAGAAGAATTACTTTTAATTCTATATATATATATACCTTGCCTAAATAAACATTCAAATAACTTGTTCAATTCAACGTATCAAGAAACAAAGTGTGAAATTTGATCTCGTCGAGTTTTCACGAAAGATAAAGAGTGATAAAACGAGTGGAAAATATCCCAACCATTATTTAACGTATTATATCCTCCTTCCAGAGGAAATCTTTTACGCCTGCCAGCGAATATATACATATTATACGTATATACACAGTGTCGTATTTTCCTTCCAGGGACATTACTTACCATCGTCACCGAACGAGAGAGAAAGAGAGAGAGAGGGAGAGAGGAAGAATGGAAGAGGGACAACGGCGGGTTTATATACCGGTATGGAGCGGTGTAAACATACCGGAGCGGATCGATTTATGCGGCTAAGTAAGTGCATTTTTATGCACCGTTTCACAGCCGAGACGAGCAGCCTTGCAGCGAGCCACTTCGTTTAACGAACGACCCATATAGAAGCTGGTTTCCCTTTGAAATCTCCTGTACCACGCCACTTTGTCCATTTATTCCACACGTTTCGCGTGTGAAATCATTAATTCCATCATCCTCCCTCCCATCTCCCATTCTTCATTCTCAACACGGTTACGGCCCCGAATTAAATTTAAAACAGCCGCAAAGATACGTGTAACGATGATGCAAGGATGATGGCTTGACGCTGTTCTCGCGTTCAAATCGGTGTTTAAAAAGAAGGACGATTTATATGTATATATATATATATATATATATATAGATTTTTATTCTTCAGTTGGAAGTTAATTAATTCTATTCTGTAAATTAAAATTCGAAGGGAAGAAAGGAAGAAAGTATCAATCATTGAGATCGCAATATTGAGCTAGGAATTGAGACGTTATAAATAGTTTCTGGACGCAACTCTGAGATAATCGCGTGCAATAAGAATTTCACAATTAAATTCAAGCTCTCTCTCTCTTTTATCGAATGCGAATGAGACCGATAATAATATCGCCGAGATTGAAATTTGATCAAATTAAAAATTTCCCTTTGTTCAACTTCTTCGATCGAAGAAGATCTTGCCGAAAAGAAACCAACAAAGCAAGATGAGCATCGCGTAACACGATCGATCGCGAAAGAAACCATCGAATCAATTAATCGAAGCCTTACATTTTCATCTAAATTAAGTTGACTTGGTCGTCGCGCCCTGACAAGTTTTCAAATCCAAGGCGTGCAACCTCTCTCTTCTCTTCAATCGCTATTTATAATCGATCCATTCCTACTCTTTTCAATTGTGTTTCAATTGTGTCACGATCGAGGGAAAAATTAGACAAATTGCAAGAAGAGCGATGTTCTTCCTTTTCTTACCGGAAAAAAAAAAAAAGATACTAAAGATTCAAAGGAAAAGCAACCTTCCTTCTACTTTCTCGTTTATAAAGGAATCTACAGAAGCAAAGATTCGTCGCATTCCGAGGGCAAATCGAGCGCGTTCTCTTTTTATTCCGACTTTTAATACGAAGATCGGTAGAAATCAAAAATGCATTCGAGGAAAACATTTTCCTCCTCCTCCTCCTCCATTTTCTTTATTTCAAATAGATTCAGATTCAGAAAAATAGGAGAAATTCCTTTGTCAAAAGATATTTCAATTCGAATAAATACTTTTCCAGAACAATTTTTGTTCCATGCAAGAAATCACGAGGAAGAATTTATCGCGTTCAACACGATCGACCCGGATCTCGACGTAACACGGAATTGCGGACGAGGCGTAAGATTCCTCTCTGCCTCGTTTCACATCCAAGAACGATTCTCTCTATCAGAGGATAGCCTTTACTGACCTTTGACGATCTTAATTGCACTCGAATTGGAAGCCACGTATGGAAATCTGATCGTGAAAATTGATTTTTCGAATAATCACAGACCAATTTATTTTTACGAGCCACTTGAATTCGACTAATTGATTTCAAATAAATAAAACGATTTTGAAAATGATAACATAAAATAAAAAGAATTACGAAAAAATTTCAAAGCTTGCAAAATCGAATCGCGAAATTTCAACGTTAAAATTGTTTCGCAATGAAAAATTTCAATTTCTCGTTACGCAAGAAGACGCGTAGCTTACCTGGTTAACAGGTAATCCGAACGGATTTATTAAATTCCGACCGTGTTCCATTAATATCGGCCGAAAACCAATTAGCAACAGCGACGCGCGAAATATTAATTCAATCGGCTTATAAAAATTTCTCCCGATGCGTTCCCGATTCCATCTGGCCGGAAATCTCTTGTTTAGAAGGCAAATTAATCGTAATAAACAGAATTTCCAATTCCAGAGGAGGAGGAAAATTTCGATTTCGATTCAACAAATTTGGAAAAATAAAATCCCCCACCTCTCTTTTCTAAAATTTGAATTTTCACTTCTTAGCTTCGTCTTCTCGTTCCAACTTGTTATCTTCTTATCCTCAAGTTCCATCCTCCTGGCTTTGAGGCGTTTCATTTCGAGGTAACGAGCTTCGTAAAACGAACGGTTTATTTTAGGGAAAATATCTACGGAGAGATCTTCTATACGAGACGATTTTTTTTCTCCTTATTCGACGTAATTACATTAACCCTCGTATGAATAATAATCCTTTCTTTAATTCCTCATCGAATATGTAATAGTGCGTGTCATATGAATAATAATCCTTTCTTTAATTCCTCGTCGAATATATAATAGTGCGTGTTCGATTAAAATTTCGTACGCACGTAATTTTTCCACGATGCTTACAAGAATCTGCACGCGCGTGTTGACTTAAGATTATTCGACGGCGTGTAATTACATTAACCCTCATATGAATAATAATCCTTTCTTCAATTCCTCGTCGAATATACATATAGTGATGCGTGTCAAGCGTTGGATTAAAATTTCGTACGCACGTAATTTTTCCACGATGCTTACAAGAATCTGCACGCGCGTGTTGACTTAAGATTATTGCCCACTCGACGGCGCGTATTTGCTGCCAATATATCGCGATATTTCGTAATAAGATGAAATTCGTGTAAACAGCTGGCGGCTCGCTCGTGTCTCGATCGATAAAAAACAGATTATATCCGGCTCATAAAAATTAAATAAATATCGATATACATACTCGCTTAATTTCTATCACGCCTCGTCGTAGAAATTATTCCTTCTCGCGTTTCATCACGATCAATGATAATCCCATTTTAATAACCTTGCGCGCGTAGAGATTAGAGGTTTAGGTTTCTCGATTCGACCCTTACTACCCGTCGATCCCTTCCACACGTTAATTCGCACTTAGTGGCGGTATCCTCGACCGAATGCCACTTCCGTTTAACCGGCTTTGTCGGCCGCAAACCCCCCTCATCCTCCTGCCTCGAGCTTGAACTTGCTCCCGGAACACGCCATTATAATGGCGTTTGTTTGAACCTTATCAAAGTGTACACGTTGCTTTTTCACCTCTACTTTTTTTATTATCGTTATCAAATCTCAGTAGTGTTCCTTCTTAAGATACTCAACGCGATATTTGTCTCTGGATTTCTCGAACAGAGGAGATTTCGTAGAGAGAAAATTTCTATCATCTCGATCGAACAAATCATTCGACTTTTAAATCTTCTTCTTCGCATAGAGATTTATTATTCAATTATATGTTTCTCATTTCGACAAAAATCGTCCCCAAAATGTTAAAACTCAGCCTCAGTTTCCGGAGCAACGTCCTCGAGTTGTATTATTAACGCGGTGAAAACGGAACACCCGGGTAATAGCGAATTCACACACAGCGATCCTAGTTGAATCCTCCAAGCCGCATCGTCGAACAAAAGAGATTTGTCCGACAAAAGGAGGGAGGAGGAGGAGGAGGAGGAGTCGCGCATAAACGGGATTTCCACGGGGGCGGGGGGAGGGAAAAAACTCGTGGAAAGAGGCGGACAAAGAGGCGGGCGTAATTAACAATTTCTTGCCAGCCCGCAAACCCGAGGTTTTCGGCTATTTGGCCTCACGCATAATTAACGAGAACCAACTGAGCTTTCGGTCCCAATGAAATATTCACGCAACGGCCACGAACTCTTCTCGCAATTAGTCGGATTGTAATCTCGTTTTCCATGGATCGATGACCTAATTATCCCCGAAACTTTGAAAAACTTCCGCCGAGTTTCCCTGAATTATAATCCCCTATCGAATCTGTGTCCGTGGTTGATGGAGAGGAACGAAAGATCTTTGAAATGACGATTTTGTTATCGAGTTGGAACTGGAAATTAATCTTCTTCTCTTTCGAGAAGAGATGATTTCCACGATATTTACGCGTGGAACGATTGCTAATCGAAATTCTTTCAATAGTGGATGATAATCAATTGCGAATAAAATAATTGTGATCTTACTTTCGTTTTTTTTAAATAATAAAATCATTAACTAGCATATTTACTGGTCAATTCGTCGAGCAATCGTGTTGTAACTTTTAATCTCGTCTATAGATTGACGAAATTAAATTCGAAACTTTTCCTCGATCTATTAACCCGACTATAGCCACTGATTTAATCCTAAACAAACTATTATAACTAAGCGACACACGCGAAGAGAAACAGTCAAATATCCTAACTAAAATAATTCCAATTTAATCGATTAACTTCCAAACTGTCCGCGACGGATCGATTTTATCAGAGAAATCGACGTTCGTGTGTCTTTTACTCAAAAACAGGATTTATATGATAATGTCCTGCTACGGTAGCAGGAGGTGGTTATTTATTTCGTATATATTAAACTATATTTCAATCTCCAGCAATATTCGACGTAAACATGCAAAGCGCAAATATGCTCTCTTGTAAACATGTATCTGATGTACATATTTTTTTCTACCAAATTAAATCTAAAAAAAAAAAACGAGCCAGCTACTAAATTTCTAAATTAAATTTCAATTTTCATAATTATCTGACGTATCTCGATTTAATTGTAAAAGAATCCTATCTAAAAAAGAAAATTTCACAATTTAATTTTCATCTACGACGCATGAAATATTATCACCGTGTCCGACAAACGTCCATTAATAAAATAAATCCGTCACAACGATCGATATCGATAAAAATTTCTAAAAACTACAATTCAATTTTTCTTTTCATTTCCTTCACCTTCAATTTTTCATTATCTACGCGTTCAAACACCGGTTGCAAGGAATCTATCCCCAATACTTTTTTTTTCCCCGTTGTAAAAATTTCGATACGACACCGACACGACGAGGCAAATCGAGGGTATTCACCAGGGGGGATATCTTTTCACAATTTAACCACTCTTCTCCCTTTTCTGTCCAGCCCCCATACTTTAATTTCCTCCGCGCTTCCGGCAGCCCGGTTTCCGGCTATCGCCACTGAACCTCGCCGTTGACCCTTTCGTCCGGCGATGTGGGTTGCACCGGCGGGGAAGTCGACTTTTCACGACTTCCGCCTGCGACCCGTGTCGACACGAGACGCCGCTACGCTTATACTCGCAACCGACTCGTTTTATCGACCATCTCTTCCGCGTTGGACAGCGATAACCGTTATCGCGATATCGGGGATCGTGATCCTACAACTGTTTTGAAAAGGTGTGGGGGATGGATATCGCGTTCTGGAAAGATCCTTCCTCCGCGCTTGAAAATATCGTGAATTTTTTTTAAAGTCGAAGATTTAATTTACAATTTTGTTATCGTTATTTTTAATAACGAATTTCAATCTTCCTCTGATACGGTTAAAAGTAGAAATGAATTGAAAATTGTTGGATCGATCCGAACGATAAAATTTTCCTTAATATTGGGAGAAAAAAAAGGGAAAGGCACGTTCGATAAAAATTGCGTCTTACATGATACGAAATTGAGATTTTACGCGGAGTCGCGTGTCGAGGTCGTGGTAATCGCGATAAAGTTTAAAGAAACGGGCGCACACGCGTGTTTAACCTGATAAAACGCACGCGACCCCGAAGAAATTTCCGCCGATCGATCATGCAGAAAGAAACTTTGGTATATTTTCTCTAAAGAAAATTGAAGGAAGTTTCGAAGCGTTTTAAGTTATAAACTACTTTTCTTTTCTTTTCTTTTTTTTTTCGCGCGCATTGCATCAACTTCGAGCTTCCAAGCATCTTGAACGCGACCTGCTTGAAATAACATAGCGTTCAAACGCTTGAAATTTCAATAAATTTGAGTATACTCTCGACAAAGTGCGATGTATCCGAAACGGGACAATACTCGAATAACGAAATTCGAGTGTCGACAGTTGTACTACTATGCCCTCTGAAGTATGGAATTTGAGCGTTGGAATATGTACGAGACAATGATACTCGTGTGATAAAATTTCTATTTCGAAATTTCTAAATCGAATGGAAAATGTTTGAAATACGATAATATTCGAACAATAAAACTCAACAGTCGAGTCTATCTTAACGTATTTGACGATTAAAATATTTAGAAGGATTCGCGTGCACTCTAACCTAATCTAATTCTAATCTATACTCGAAAGAATTGAAATTCGAACTTGCAAACTTTTCAATCAGCTTGAAAATCAGAATTCAAAGACAATTCTGACTTCTACGTAAAAAGAATTCAGATATATAACAACGAAGTTCGACTTCAATTCTGTTCGCTTCGAGTCACATAACCTCAAAAGTTATCAATCAAACCTTACCTTGTATTATCAAAATCCGAGCAGCGTTCCACGTTCATCATCACTCGAGGGATCAAACTAACTTAATTATTACCGATATAAAACACAGATGCAATCTTGTTTTCACTCGAAACAAACAAACAAACAAACAAACGTGACGTTAAAAAATGTTTCACTCGATCCTTCGGCGCACGCACTGCGCGCATGCGCGCATGCGCGCCTGGAAATTCTTCGGCGGGTTATAACACGATACGAAAATATTCCCGGCAATTTACGACACGGGCCGAACGACACCGCGTATCATCCGGATTTATGATGCCCGTTAAAATTGCCCATAAAAGCCGACGAGCTAGCGCGGATTGCTTTTTCGGATTAAACGGAGCCGCTGCCCCTCTCCCTTTCCCGAGCAATGCACCGTCCGCGTTTCTATTCCCCACGGAATACGTACGTAATAATGCGGGCCAAGAGATGCGTCCCGCGCAACGAGTAACATTTTCTCTCCCCACCACAATCTCCATGGCCAGCGGTTCTCAATCTTTCTCTATCATCCCTTCGTTATTTATCTTTCGAGAGATTAAAATTAATAGCAATCGTATTATAATACACGTTAAGGAGAGATTTTATCTTCGTTGAAAATTTATCCAAAGCGATTAATAATCGCAAATAACAGGTGTTGGAGTTTATTTAGACGAAAGGAAAGGGCGAAAGTGGCACTGTTTCGAGCTAAATCGCTCATTGCCGTTTTAAAACAATATTGGTCTAAAGTTTCAAACTCTCGCTCCGCTAATAATTTCCCTGATCACACGTTTGCCGAGCAGTGATCGTTTCATGCAATAAGTCTCGTCCCAACTGAACGATTCGAAAACTTCGCCGCCCACAGTTCTTCTTCCTTTTTTTCCATAGTTCACGAGTAAAACGATAAGCATCCCATTACTTTGGATCCTGGTAGTTTCATTGAATCACTTGCCCACACTGCTGCTCCAGTCTCGTAACTTGGTTCCCAATGTTCACAAATAAAGCACCGCTTTAAACTCTAACGCTAGATACGTGTAATCCTCCGATTGTTCATTGCTTCGTACGAGTATCTTCCTTCTGTCTTAGGTTGAGAACTGCTGAGATAAGGGAATAAAAGTGAGGTGAGCATGGCCCGTAAGGAGCACGAGTTACGAGTTTCCTTACAGGGAAAGGAGTTCGTTGACGAAAATGGGGATGGTATACCAGGGGCGTGTTCGTCCCCCGTGCAATTTATTCCCGGGAATTTCGTGGCGCACGAGAATTTGCGAGACGACGAATTTGGGGGAAGAGGATTTCGGGGAAAGGTGGTGTTAGATTTTGAGGAGGGAAAGATCAGAGGGAGAGGGACATTGCAAGTTGGTTTACGGGATTTCTAAGTTTCAGCCTGCCATTTGTCGCCGCTCGAGAGTTTCAAAGGGAACTGGAATTCGAGTTTCGAGTGTTTTAACAGGGCAGGATTCGAGCACGGCCAGCAATTGGTCCGAGTGTTATGGTTCCTTGCTTCTGAAATTCGATGGATCTTGAATCTCGAGTATTATGTCATACATGTATAATCGATCGAGACAGGAACAAAAATCTCAAATGCTGGAAATTTACAATTTTTTCCTCTCGAATCCTTTTGCAATACTTTAAGCCAGATTTGAGAAAAAAGAATTGGATCGAGCGAAGATAAATCCGATCCTCTCAAATATACGCATTTTTCCCCACTGAAGTTTCGCAGTTCACAGTCATGATCGCGGCGAAGTGCCAGGATGACAAACGGATGGACGTGTGATTGATATTGCGTGCCTCTCTCTCTCTTTCTGAATCAGAGACGTGCCTTGTTTTTCACGTCATCAACATACGTGTCAACCCGGGTGAACGCGCTTCAACGAGCACTGTTTGCCGTTTGTATTCATTGAAAAACTTCACAGATTCCACTTTCCAACTTCAACTGTGAAACTTCCATTTCCAACAACTTGGCAAGTGATAATAATTATTTTCCACGCGGTGAAAAGGCTCGATAATTTTTAATTCTCTTATCTTCTTGTTCCCACCTCGAAAACGTTACACATTGTCGCGATATCTTCATCAACACTGGAACATTTCTGAATAGGAACGCAGAGAGAGAGGGCATCACAGTTACATCCGCCGAATAAGAAGATTAAGGGATGTAACTTGTGGGAACCACGAGTTGCGGTTGCTGCTCTAACGCAGATTACGAGATTGTCTTTCTCTAATGAGATCATCTTCCCTATTGATTCAACGATACTCGTTTATACACATAGCGATCAATTCGACTATTTATGACACAATGGAAACTGTCATAAGGCACATTTCATCACGAGAATATAACTTCCATTCCTCCACGGAATTTTAATAATATCCATTCCATAAAAGAAGAAAGCATCGATGCATCTTGTTTCATAAAATGATTGAATTTCTTCTCAAATTAGATTAACCGTAGTCGCGAAGGAAAAATTCGAAAATTTAACGTCGAAATGGAAATGCTTCACCGTTGGAACAAAAAAAAGAATTTTGGGATCAAAGTTTTCCAATTATTCGCAAGTTTTCGTAGAAAAAACATTTGATTTCTCAAATGTCGGCGCACAAACAACGAGGAGGAGGATGGCTAATAAGGGCTGAGGAGGATTCTGGGGAGGTTCGTGGCTGGTGCTAAAGATAGGCGGAAGCGCGTGGCCACCGGTAGAGGAACATCAAAGGGAAGGAGCGATTGTCTGCTTTATAAATAGACACCGATCGAAAGTGCACGTAATGCGTGCGGTGGCGGGTCGTCGATCGTGGGACGTTAAGAATTCACGAGTTGAACAACAGTGGCGTCTTCGTGGATGTCAGCTGTTCGCGCGCACACGTGCACGCCTCCACGTGCTGGTCAATTTTTTTTACCTGTCAAGTCGATCCTTGTGGCCTTGTTTTAATTTCACCGCAAGTCGATATCGAGATTCTCTTTCAACGAGAAGTTTTTTTTTTTGTTCCAACGGTGAAGCATTTCCATTTCGACGTTAAATTTTCGAATTTTTCTTCCACTACGGTTAATCTAATTTGAGAAGAAATTCGAAAGGGAAAGATTAAATGGAATATTTAGAAAAAAAAGAAAGAGAAGGAACATTGACGCGTGTGAATTAGTCCACACTACGATAATTAAAGAAATATCCTTTCGAAAGCAACTTTACTTAAACCCATTAAAAGCTAAGAGAAAATAGAAATCAAACAAGACAGGAAACCTTAATTACAATCCTCCCTTTTGAGCCTTTAATTCTGGATGAATTATTTTCTTCGTTAATAAATTGAAGGTATAAAATCAATAGAATATAACTTTATTCGATCCCTGGATCACGATTATTGGAATAATACGTTCTCACAGAACCTCGAAGACTTTCGAACAAAACTCACACATTTTCCAGAATTACTTTTCTATCGTTTTATTTGCAAAAATTCGAACGAATGCACGCACGGACCTCGATTTATAATATTTTCACATTACAATTTCCCTCCCAATTCTTTTCCAAACGAGGTCGAAGAATTTAATCCACGTTTAAATATTAAACATACAAAACTACTCTTCCCCAGCTCTCGAGGGAAGTTAGAAAGGATGACGGGGAAAAGGGTCGCCCCGAGTAAGAAGCAAGATTTTTCACGACGTTACACTTCCCTCTGCACAGCTGCGGTTTCCATCGTGGCGGAAAGTCGAAACGACCCCATCGCCATTTTCCATCGAGTCAACGCAACCCTCCAGGCGCTCGCAACCCTTTTCCGCTTTTTTTTTTCTTTTTTTTCCTCCCCCTGTGTTGCCTCTATCATCTGCTCGCATACGTGCTCGAGTTTCTCTCGGTTAATCGACTAATACGCCATAGAAATTTCTCCAGGAGCAAGGTAATTTTATAACAAACCTGCCTGATGATAGGTTTCAACATTTCTCCAAATGTTTCTATCTTCAGCTTATCCTCTTGGTACGCGATTCTTCACAAATCACAGAGATACACTTTTTATTATAAAGATTCACCAACGATCAGAAAGGAAATTTCAAACGTAAACTGTTTCGCGGTGAATACGCGAAAAGTGAGCTCTTAAAATCGTGGATATTCGTTGCTGAAGAGGGGGGACGGTAATGACGATGAGCGAGCGTATCGCGCTTTTACTTTTCTTTTATTTTATCCGGCCATCAAAAACGCTTCGAGGACGAAATGCGTTTCTTATTATGGATCATTATACGATTGTTGTAGGAGGGTCGTGATTTATTTCTCGACGCCAACAGGGGGAGAACAATCGTCTCCACGAATACAAATGATTTCGAGAATGTTCCCTTGCTGTTTCGAAAAATCTTATGATTATTCTTCTGCGTGATTTTTTCTTCGATTTCATCGAGTTCAAACTTGTCCCTCGACGAAGATCCAAGATCCTCCAAAGACTTGAAGACAAGAATTCGAAAGTTTATTTATAACAGTGAATCGAAATGATCGATTGTTTAATGTAAATCTCTCCTCGACGAGCGTGGATTTTTAATATCTTCGTGATGTAAATTATTATAAGGTGTTTAATAAATTAATACATTTGTAAGAAATTCTTCTTAGAATACGATTTTTTGTTTAAATCGATCATAAGATATAAAAATCCCGAAATCTATCCGATCTCTCAGAATCTTCCTCCATATCTTATCCTCCAAATTTCCTGTTTATCCAAACGTTTGGCAAACATTCTCTCCGTTCTCGCGACCCCTTTGAATCCTCGGCTGTGTTACGGCCAGCCGTTTAGACGAGCTTTATGGCACGGCCGGGAAATTGCTATTTCGGAGACTTAGATTTTAGATGCCAACAACATTCGGCAACGATACTCAACGTTCATTCTCGCGCTTAGAGACAGACCAGACTCTGTTCCCTCGCCATCTCTTCCACCATTTTCTTCTTTCTCCTCCATTTATTCTGGCACAAGCCTCATCCTCAAGGATCACGCGACCCAATAATCTAATAATCTGTGCCAATTCGAGCCAAAACTTGTTAAGTTTTTCCACAGAAATCTTCCAAAATTAACGAAGAACTTCGCGGATAAAAACGAATTTCAATCGTTCTCTCGAATCTTTCCTCAAAGAATAAGAGAATAATTTGGAATAAATAAATTATGTCGAGTTGCAAAATCAACGATACTCGCAAAAAATCGAACGAATCCTAAAAGAAAATCGGATTACTGTGTTTCTAGATGACAAATCGTTTCGACAAATCGAATTTCGAGAGAGAGAGAGAAAGAGAGAGCGTAATCGCCAACAACGAACGAGGCTCGAAAAAGAATTGGTCGGATCCACGATAATGAAATTGGAACTGGGCGGTTGTAGTCGGTCGCCTCTTAATTAAATGGCCGAGGACTTCGCGTTCTTTTGTCCCCCGACCGCGAACTTGGGGGAGGATCAAATCTATCCTCGCAATTTCGACGATTTATGCGCTCCAACACGTGGCTCCTCCCTCGCGAATTTTTGTAAACGAACGTGGAATTTTTAGCAGCAAGGGAAATTCCAGCGTTGGCTGGAAATAATGAGAAAAAGGGGGGAGGGTTGGCGTTTTCAGTTAAAGGGATTGGTATCACTCTGTGATTTATTTCAGCGAATTCCTTTTCTTGTTTTTCTTTTTTTTTATTACTGGTATTTTTTGTCGCTTACTGTCCTTGCATTGTTTCTTCTTCTTCTTCCTCTTCTTCCTCTTCTTCCTCTTCTTCCTCTTCTTCCTCTTTTTGGAATATTTTTGCACTACACTCCCGTTCACAAATCACTCGACGGTGATTAATAATTTGGAAGGATAATGTTAAAGCTTCGACAAGTTAATTCGTCAAACAAATTGAGCAACGACAACATCGTGCAATATCGATGGAAATTGACGTTTCCACGTCGAGATGCTAAAAATACGCCGCAATTTAGAATTTGTTATAACGTATCACAGGTATATTTATCTTTTCAGAGTGATTCATAATTGAAAAAAATAGATGGAATCGTTACGAAAATAATACCAAACGAATTATTTATTTAGAAATCGATAATGCTCACGCTTAAAATTAGCAAAAGGATTTACGGATGGGAGTGTACTTGCAATGTTTCTGCCCTTGCACTACTTTTTTTGCCGCTGTATTTCTTGTTGTAAAGGTCCTCGCGCCACCATTTTTCACGGTTGTAATGGTTTCTCTTTTTTTTACTCTTGCATTATTCCTTTTTTTTTGTGTGTGTGTGTCGAAATTACTTCCTTCACGTTTCGGAGAATTTTGTATTGTTGAAATTTCTCGCGAATTCCTTCCTTTCGCGAATTTTTATTTTCAGTTTCAGTTGCAATTATAAAGGAGAAAAAATGGAATTATGGGCCGATTTTTCTAAATATCGAGAAAATATATCATATTAAATAAATAAACCACGAGAAAAATAAAATTTTGAATGCATCGTACGAAAATTGTACGATTTATATTCCATTTTCTTGGAAACAATTAACCTCGATATTCTGTATATAATTTCTTTTTAGAAATGAAACGATTCTTTCGCTGGATCTGTCGTACGTTGTTTCATTATTTCAAATTCGTTCCAAACCCGATGAATATTTTCGCATCTTCTCGATTTCGCGTGTATCCTTTACGAGCGACAATTCAAGCTTGGCTCTTCGTTTTCCACTTGCTTTCCAATTTCATTTCCCGTTTATCAAAAATTGATCCTCTCGCGACAAAACGCGAGAGGATCGAAGCATGAAATTGTTCCCGATTTTGAGAAAAAAGAAAAGGAGAGACAAATATTGCAAATACAACATAATATCTGCATGCAACCTTGACGAAAGAATATGGAATACGAAATATTTCAATCCAAGAGAATCACTTTGAAGTACGATGAAATATATCGAGAAGTATTTCGACCCTATTTTCAACTCTATTGTTCGGTATTTAATTCCTTTATCCTTCGTTCCCTTTTATTTACTCTCAGTGGAATATTCTCTATATCTATACACTCTTTCCAAATATTTTTTATTAATTGACAAAAAAGAATATCTCCCTTATGAAGGATTCTTCCTCCTTTTTTTTATCTTCTTCCTTGAACGAGATATTCAAATACGTCTTATCATTTTCGTCCGTCATTCTAAAATTTAAACTTGCTCGGGAAGCCGACCATCAACAGGGGGCCACGGTTGACCCAGAAACGGTGTAGGCTCCTCGTCCTGCGGATTCGTCAAGAGATATTTATTCGTTCCGGCCAATTTTTCCTCCAAGCTCGAGCCGATAGCCCCGCGGATAACCACCCCACTTGCCAAGCGAGACGACCGACTTCCTTTCCTTTCTTTCCTCTCCCGTCCTTTCTTTCCTCTTATCTTCGTGCCAGCCGTATCTCGAACGACGAAGAGAATACATGCACCGTCGCGTGCCCCTCGGTTGCCACGCGAAAATCGGCCGACACAGAAGAGAAACGTGGAAAAGGAATTATCCCCTGCGTTGCCTTTTAATCCCTCCTCTCTGACAGATTTATTCGCCTCGTGGGAAAATTGTTACGCGAGGATCGTGATTAAATAATAAATTCGAGTTCTAAGAAGCTAGGGGAACGCTGTACAAGAATGGCTGATAAGTGATGATACGAAGATGCATTTAATGAACGATACTCTTGGCTGCTCGAGCACTTGGAAAGTGGAGGATGGAAAGAAAAATATTTTCTAGATTGTTAGTAATTGGTCGGATAATTTCTAATTTTTTTTTCTTTTTTGGAAAATGTAGATATTCGCGTCTAAAATCTTCTTTGGATTCTATTGAAATTACCGAAACTTTGAACCGCTGTAACTTCGAAAATAACGATTTTCGGTCAACGAGCGAACGATGATTAGAAGCGCGGAATCTTTCCCTTTAAAACTCTTTTTTATTTATTTAAATACGACTTCCGGTTGCCGAGATATCATCGCGTAAAGAAAATGTAATTTTTAATAAACCCGATCGAATCCTATTAAAATTACCGAAACTTTGAATAGCTGTAACTTCGAAATTAACGACTTCCGGTCAACGAGCCAACGATGATTAGAAATGTGGAACCTTTCCCTTTAAAACACTTTTTTATTTATTCTAATACGACTTCCGGTTTCCGAGATATCATCGCGTAAAGAAAATGTAATTTTTAATAAACCCGATCGAATCCTTTTAAAATTACCGAAACTTTGAATCGCTATAATTCCGAAGATAACGACTTCCGGTCAACGGGTGAACGATCGTTAGAAGCGCGGATCCTTGCCCTTTAAAACACTTTTTTATTTATTCTAATACGAGTTTTGGTTGCCGAGATATCATCGCATAAAGAAAATGTAATTTTTAGTCCTTTGCCTTAAACCGATCGAATCCTATTAAAATTACCCAAACTTTGAATCGCTGTAACTTCGAAGATAACGACTTCCGGTCAACGGGTGAACGATCGTTAGAAGCGCGGATCCTTGCCCTTTAAAACGCTTTTTCATTTATTTAAATACGACTTCCGGTTACCGAGATATCATCGCGTAAAGAAGAGGTAATTTTTTAGTCCTTTGCCTTAAACCGATCGAATCCTATTAAAATTACCGAAACTTTGAATCGCTATAATTCCGAAGATAACAACTTCCGGTCAACGGGTGAACGATCGTTAGAAGCGCGGATCCTTGCCCTTTGAAACCCTTTTTCGTTTATCCCGATACGACTTCCGGTTGCCGAGATATCGTCGTGTAAAGAGAAGGGTAATTTTTCGTCGTTTTATTATCCTCGTCCTTGTCGCTTATTCGGACCTCTCGCTCGCGCCTCGCCTCACTGACCTATCCCAATGCCTAAAGAAGTGAGCAGGCACGATTCCTGGAAAAAATATAGGTCAGTGTGTCACATTCGTATCCCGGTATGGAAACTTTGAGTCCTTATATCTCGGCAACCAATTAAGATATCGGGATAAAACAAAAAAGGGCTTCAAGGGCACGGCCTCCTCTGTTTCTTAAGCGGGTTTTGACGGCAAAATTTCTAACTTTTCCCCGTGTTTTTTTATACGAAAGATTCAAGTTTCGTTTGACCCTTTATGATATATATATACGTAAAGATACATAATTTTCACGCAACACGGCACATTTTCTGGATATTAATCGAATATTTGAATATTGTTTTAGCTATATAACAATCCAATTTTAATTATCCTTGTTTCCAAGCGAATGCTTTCACGTTACTTGTCGATATATTATTTGATTCGTAGACGATCCAAAGGAGAATGGACCACGGTATTCTCCGTTCATTATAAAGCAAGTCTGCTCGCTGTCAAGGATGAAGCCAAAGCTGAGTTGTCTCTCGGGGAAGCAGGGCCAGCCAAGAAACGAGATTTATGTGTACTTAAGCGGAACAGCGACGCTCGTAAATAAGGATACAAAGAGGAAATGAAGTTCGGCCGAGGTGTCGGCGGATCATCGGGTGATTTATCGAGCAATCGACGAGAGCAGTCGCCGCGTTAATATCTCGAATGCTTTCGTACCCGCGTTCTTCCTTTCTTTCGAGGAAATTGGACATTTCCCAATATAGGATGGAAACGTCTCTCTCTCTGAATACATCTACAATTCGTTCGTCTTACTTTCGAAGCCCTTAAGAATCATTGCATAGAACGTAAGATAAATCTTCCTTCTCTCGAGATCACGTCGTGTGTTATTCAAAAACGAATTTTTTTTAATATCATCCACGTTACACGAAGATGCGGTCGATCGACTCCCATCATAATTTCGTTTTTAATTAAAAGATCGATAAATTTCCTCGATAATATCGTCTACGTTATAACCGTCCAATATTACTTCAACGTTGATAACACCGCGCGATTTGCAAGTATCGATCAATACGTCCGACAACACGTGTGCCGTCGTTATTTTATAGACGTTGCCTTAAGCAAGCTTAGTGGAAAATGGAGGGCCGCGTTATATTGTTTCACGTTTCCCCGTCTCAACCGTGAGATCCCCTTCGATACAAGGGAATATTTATCAAAGCGTGGCCGTGCCCCAACGCCACTTGCAGCCGCATGAAATCCTAATGCGCCCTTCTATCAATATTCCCTGTTATCGACGTTTCACAAGGATCTTGCGAGCCGAGTTAATGTTCGCGAGCCGAGTTATTCTGCACGACACATTCTTTCAAATATATCTTCACACACGTATATTCTTTACATTATACATTTCTTATCCTATTAGTCGAGAAGATGCGAGATTATCATTTCATCCCTTCTCAAAATATTAATCGTACGACGACGTTATCGTTTTATCGCCTTGCTGATTCATGTCCACGTTTGTGGATACGTCACAATGCGATAAAAACAAGTATACGATGTATCCATTCTTTCTTCGTCATTCTTCGCAGAGAACTATCACCGAATACACTTTATTTATTTACGACCCATTGGAGAAATGAAAGAATGTCCCAAATGTGCTCCTCCCCAGGTTTATCATCTTCGTTTAACATCGAAGAATGTTATGTTTATTGTACCTTAAAAGGAAATTTTTATTTTTTCTTTTTTAATTTTTAAATTAAATTTCTTTGACAAACCGTGGATACATTCTCTCGTCTCAAGGATGCGAAAACATCAGCTCTTGCAAAAATTTAGAGAGATCGTACAAAATCGAATTGAATATCACCAGCAGCAAGAAATTCGCGTTAAAAATCCCCCATTGGCAAACCGCCAATGGCCATCCTTCCGCGTACATCTATCTTTCCGATAAGAAGCGTTCCAGTAAGTGATCCCCTCCCCCCTTGCTGTACGCTCTCCCCCTTCTTTCGAAGGGAATCTCAACGTGTCCGATAGTAATTTCATCGAATCCTCGTAAACTTGGAGGTGAGAGCCATTGTGAGAATGAAATTGAAAATTCGAACTCTCTCTCAAAGATAATCCATAAGATCTCGAGACGAGATTACGGTCTCGGGGAGTATAACTCGATGGAATTTAAAAATGTTGAAAATGTTGGAGAAGGAATGCTTTTGGATAGAGAGAGAAAAAAATTGCGAAACATTCCAGCTTTCTTTCTCCTCTTTTTTTCTTGTTGCAAATATTCCTGGAATTCTCTTCTTCCTCCTTCTCCTCGCCTCTTCTTTCTCATTAATTATTCCACTTTCATGGAAAGTTTGATCGAATTCAATGAAATTCTTCTCGACCGTCCTATTTTTATTAAGAATAAAGATATCTCAAAAGTTGACGTTTGGATAGTTTGATAAAAATGTAAAGATCTTGAAGAGTAGCATTCCTCTCTTATTTTTCCATTCTCTCGAAACTGTTACAATCATTCGATCGATCATATCTTGCTTCGTTTCCAAAAGTATTTACGATCGGTCTTCGAGATATTTTACAAGAAAATTCGTCCAATTTGAAAATTTTCTCTCTTTCTGACAAAAGTGTTGCACTATCCTTTAATAAATATTAGTCTCGTTAATCGAAGAGAATTAAAAATCGAATCACTGGTTATCGAAATCGATTTTTCTCCGTTCTAAAGCCTGCCTTTAATATCGCTTGTATCGAACACGCTCGACCATACTTAAATTCTAATAATATAAAAAGAATTCACGCGACCAATAAACCGTAAATTTTCTTTAAAGCACGTATATACATTACACGTTGCCTTGTCTCTCCCTGGCAGAAACGCCCTTTGAATCGATTCTGAACTTGTCCTTCTCTTCCCACTTTATCGATCCCTTATCGAAATTCCAATAAAAAAAAAAAAAACCTTCCCCTTAACCTCTATCGAAAATAAAGAAATAACCGATAAACCACACATTCCGCAAATATATATTTTTCACTCGAATCAAGTTTCGAATGTGACACGAAAACACCTTTTTTTAGGAAAAAGATAATTTAGAAGAAAAATAATAATCGTAACCGAGACAGGATTAAACGAACGAATTTTGCATTCTTTTTCTTTTTCAAAACAAATTCTGTCAGATCTCGAAAGAGGAAAGGAAAAAAGTGAAGCGGTCTGTTTCGAGATCGATCTGCGTCCTTGATCTCGTGCCAGGACGCAGGACACGTGTATGCAACTCAGCCTCGAGTCACGAGAACTCGAAAGAGCCGATCGTATCTTCCTAAGGCCGTCATCCTTTCTCATCACAATAATCGGAATAATTTCCACCACGATTTTCCACCAAAACTCTGACATCTTTGTTAATCTCGAGACGTCGGTTAATATTCTCCGATTTGTCCCGCCGGGGAAAATGTTTTTCTGCTTCATTGGAATCGATATTCTGAAAGCAGAGAATATCGATTCGAATCACGTATGCTTCCTCTGGGAATATTTGTTCTATGCTTCTTGAAAATTGGGCAAACGTTCATTAGACACGATTAATAATTAGAAGTTTAATTTATCTTTCAACGAGATGAACGAATATTTAGAGCAGGAGATTCAAATAATGTTCCTGGATTTTTTAAGTTTATCCTTCGTTCAGAATAAACTTAAAAAACGAGCAATGATAAAGTTTATCCACGATTGTTCGAATTGAAAAGGGGGCGCGATAAATCTGTTGGGCGATTTTAAGAAGAATGTTTGGAAAATTGGATGGCAGAAGAATCAAGGAGGAACGAGACAGATTTATGAAAGAGCGAAGGTATCTTCTGGTAGAAGTCACGTTCGTCTCGAGTCACGTCTTAGTTTTGCTTAATCACGAATTTTAATGGACGCGTTTTAACTATTTTAGTTACAGGCGCGTAATAAATAAGAGGAAACACATAACTCGAAAGATAAATCTGCCACGTTGTTTCAACATTTTGCAAGATGTATCATTCAACGCGAACGATAAATCATAAGCAAAATGATTCTCCTTGATCCTTTTTTAACTATCGAAAAATCGTATCTTTTATAACCAAGAATTTTCTTTATAATTTTACACGACATTCTTTTCTACGCAATCTAACTTAACCTTTTAATTGCTCGTTCAAATAATTAACTGCAATTCGATTGAAAAACGTTTCACAATTGCCAAAAACTTTTTGCCTCTCCTTTCAAATTGCAAAATTGTGCAGAAGAAAATATACTGATTCGAAACAAAAAAAAGAAGAAGAAAGAAATATAATTCAGAATTAGAACACTAAACTATTGCAATACTATTAAATTAAATTCCCTCACTTGAAAAACAAACTCCCAAACGATATAATAATTTCTAACATTCTTCTAAAAATCTATAAACACCTCATGGTAAATCTCGTGATCACGTTGCGTCACGCATTGAAATATAGAGGCGGACGGGTTGTGCAACGCGTTGCGAGACGAGTTGCCAGAGACCAGAGGGGCATCGTGGACGGTGAGAAATCGCGTTGTGAAGATGTCGAAAGGGAAGAGACAGAGAGAGAGGATCGAAATGGGAAAGGACGAAAAGGCGTGGAGAAAAAGTGCGATCGGTTTCGATGGCAGAATTACAAAAAACCATGCCAGAGTTGGCCCAAGGGGGGAAAAATTGGAGCCAAGATTGGAGAAACAATAATCCCGAGCCCCACATTCGAGAAGAGAATAGAATTGGAAGGAAGAAGCTTGCGGATTCTTTAATTATTATTTCAGGATGAACGAAATGATGAAAATTTTTAAACTTTACAAGCTACTCGAAATAGAATCTCCATAAAGGAGACCTACAATAGAGCAGAGCGTTTTGAAAAAGTTGCCAAGAGTTCGAGCATGAATAAAAATTGTTCAAACTTCTTCTATTAAAAAAAAAAAAAAAAATAAGATAAAATAAAATCAGGGGAGCAGGATTCTATAAATATACAGACCGATTAACTTTTGCAAAGTTATCCTTCCAATTCTTGAAACTGTAACCAAACTTTTCCATACGCTTTAAATATCGTCTCACTGAAACTTGTACAAATTGAAATAAAATAACAATCCTATCCCACCTCTAAAAATATCCAGAATCGAAGCTGAAGAAAAAGAGAGTGCTAACGATTATTTCAAACGAACGAAAATATTTCCCTTCCCCCTTAAAATTCTCAATTCTTCTTAATTCACTCTTCTCTTCGATCTCCATCGAGTCCACACCCGGGGATTGATTTCAATCACGCATTTCGCGAGCACACAGAGGCGGGAAAGAAGCGGGTTAAGGGTCGCTTGCTTCCGCTCGAGAGGACTGGAAAAAAAAAAAGAAAGAAAATAAAAAAGAAAAAAGAAAGAAAAACCGCTCGAATTGGTCTCTAATTGGAGATCCCGAAGCGTTAAGGAGGACAGGAGGGCGGAAGGAGGACACGAGTCATTAACGGTTCACGAAATAACTCCCCCCTCCCCCCACACGATATCTCAGACTCGGTGCAATAACGATACCAAGTGCACTCGGAAGCTTGTGCTTGCATCTGCAGATAGGAGGAGGTTCTTAATGGTTCAAGAAAGAATCCCTCCCCCTCGACGGGGGAATTAGAGCTTGTCGTATAATCGGCCCCCTCTCTCGTCCAGCCAACATCGATATCTCCACGACCGCGATTTCGTTAATTTCGAGAAGCACATGCATGCATATCGACAAGGTTTTTGTTTTCTTAACACGAATAAAATAATATATCGTCAAGGATTGTTTTGTTTCGGTGAACGAGCTTGCAAGAAATACGTTTCTTAATAAGAATCAACGGAACAAGAATTTTGAAGAGAAACGTGTGAAGTTCTTGAATCCCATCGTTATCAATAATAAGAATAATAAGAAAGAAATAAGGAAAAGAAGAAGGAAGAGGGAAAGAATCGATTGGAAAGAAACGCATGGAATTAATTTTTCGTGGAAAAGGAAGGTGACGAAGCGGACGAACAAGCGTTACAATGTTGTTGCTCTACGAGAGTACGAAAATCGAATTATTACGCATTAAGTGGTCGCGAGATTCGATTAATAATTCGACGAAAATAACCCGTCCAACTTTCACCTCCCACCGGAATTTTCCGAATAATTCGACCCTTCGTTTTCCGACCAAACAATCCCATCTTGGCCCACGCTAATCGATGTTCAAACAACCGCGTTAAGATACGAAAAGATATCGAAATTTCACTACTCTTATTCCAAAACGTAAAACGAATTTTTCGAATCCGAATTGAATATTTTCGACCGAGTGCTTTGTTATATTTCCTCTTCACGCTTCGCAAAATATATTACGCGCAAATAACACGAGAGAACTGTTTATGATCGGGAGATAAGCTCGACGGTTGGCACGAAATTTTTATTTCCGAATTTGAAAAATAAAAATTCTCGCCAAATACTCTCTCTTCACTTTGTAAAAACATACAAAAATATCGCGTACGCGCGAAAGAAAAAGTTAAAAAAATTTCCTTTATGCGAAACACTAAACACGTGATATCAACTCGATGACGCATTTAACACTTATCGAAGTTTTCCGAACTTTTTCTCCCTTCTTCCTTTTACGCGTTAACAAGAATAAAGATTTAACGTATTTTACTCGATCGAGGAACGCGTGATCGAAGATTGATCGGAAAAAGCACCCACGAAATATCGGGAATCGTGTAACTACGCAGCAAATAATTCTCGTCGCACGGAAATACACACGCGTCTTAACACTACGACGACCGAGAGTACAATAACACCTCGCGCCACGATTATCGAGTAATATATTCGGGAGGGGGAAATATTTTCGACGTCGACTCGAAACGAAGGGAAGGACGTGTAACAAGAAATATTTTCATTCTCGAGCGATCATCGACAGAGATAAATATACGAAATTGTAAACATTGCGCGTATCGAGGAGGAGAGGTTCTCGTGTTTACGCTTTTACGTCTCATTGAAATATTATTTAAATCGACGACCAATTGTAATTTCGTTAACAATAATTAATTATCCGTTTCTTTGACCGAAAAAGAATTAAAAAGGATAAAAAAAAAATAAAAATTCGTTCGACGGATTACAATTTTACAGTGGAACGTACGGCTTCCGGATGCGGAGGAGGAAGACGAAGGAAGTCTTAGAAAGGAGTAGAAGAATCTCTCTCTTTCTCTGTGGCGAATACAAATTTCTCTTCTTATCGAGATGTATATATGTGTGTGTATATGTGAGGCAACGTCCCACGAGAATTCAAAGAGAATATCGAAACGCGAATTCGGTGGACGGGCCTCGAAAAAGCTTTATCGTTCCTTTTTCCACGTCGTTTCGGGATAACACGAGATTTCTCGATACGTAAACCATTGGATTTCTCAAAGACACCCATGGAAATCGAACATCTTCTTCCTTTTTGGATCTGATTTCCAGCAACTATTTTTCCTTTGCTTGGGTTTTATTATTTTATATCTATCGTTTTATGCCACTGTGATTCCAATCACAGATTCTTTTCGTTCCTCCCCGTTGATTCGAATGCCTTTGGTTTTTCTTTTGCATTTTGGAAATATTTCTTTTTGTGATTTCTTTCTTGCTACGAATCTTATTCTCCTGAGAAATTAATATTAAAAAGAAAACGCGTGACAATTTGACAATTAATAAGAGATAATTGTTGGTAATTTGAAACTTGATAGTTTCTGCTTTCAACCACAATCTGTTTCCAATTGGCTAATCGGCTGTGCGGTAATTCCACTTTGTCCCCATCAAAATTTCCTACAAATTTATTAAAGTACCTTGGAAAACTTTAATTAGTTACTCGAATAATAATCTAAAATGATAAATAAAATGTTAAGTTTCAATTCGAGAAAACAACTTTTCACTACAGTCTCCAAAATAATTTTCATATTTATTTTTTCCACAATATATTCTTCCTTGTTTGGACAATGATCAAATTATTCTTGAATCAATCAACGATCGACCAATTTCTAATTCAGATTTCAACGAAAACTAATATCTCGACAATGCGTCCCGGCACAGGAATGATCCCACATTCGCTTCATTCCCCGTTTCATAAAGCGTAGCTTTTCAAGTTTGATATAATTTAAGCGGGTTTTCTGGAAATTTAATATCGCCCGATATTGGAGAGGCGGCACAGGAAGAGATAATTATGGCGAAAATGGGGCGGCACGAGCATCTCCTGGAGCAGATTCACGCGCGAAATGAGATTTCGACCTTAAAACTGGCCCACGTGGCTTCTGTATCGCGTGTTCCGCACGGCTCCACCCACCCACATCGCTCGCACGTGGTGCTAAGAACCTCGTAACGTAAATTATCTCCCGTTTAGATCTTCATCTTTAGGGAGAAAGAGAGAGAGAGAGAGAGTTTCTTCCATCTAAGGATAATTCTACAACTTTCTATTTTCTTTAAATCATTCGTTAAATATTTGCCAATAGAAAAGACACGATGTAATTTAATTTTCTCATATTAATCCTTATGTTGCGTCCACTGCAACATTGTTGAAAAAAAGAATTAAAAATATGTTCTTTTTTTCGTGTAACAAAAATTAAAGATTACGAAACAATTTAGGTATCGAATAAAAATAGACTACAAAATTTCATGTTAATAAATAAGCAACGGATTTAAAAAGAGAATAATAAAGATAAAAATCGGAAACTCTGCCAAACTCTTCTCCTTTTCCCTCCATCGCACGTTTTACCGCACCTTTTATTATCCCATTCGGTGGAAATTCTTTATTCGTAGCTCGACCTCCTCGTAAAGTTGTCCAGAAGATGGCACGTGAATTTGTGTGCGGTTTCGTAGTGAAATTTCGATCAAAGTGTGTTGGGTCTGGGCGCGGGAAAATGGAAAATGGGCCACGCTGATGAGGCGATATTCTCTTTTTCTCTCTCGTTCTCGAGAGCAAGAATCGTTCGAGATGGATAACGACGTTCCTTTTTTAATTGGAACGTTAGTTTCGTTGTTGTGCGTAGCAAAGTTTTGATGCTTCGATATTCTGCGTATAAAAAGGATATTCGAAATTTTGATTACTACGTTAATATCACAGAATTATGAATAGGTGAAATAATTAATTATGAATCGTGTATTTAAAATATATGATGTATTGGATGATTGAAAGTTGAAGTGCAGCAATATAATTGGATGTACGTGATTATACGTGTATCTAAACAGAAACTAAAAGGTTATAATTTTGATGAAGGCACACTTTTGATTTAATCTAATTAATTTTACGATTATTAAAAATAAATGCGCAGTGAAGAAATGTAGTTGGCGAAGATAATTCACGAATTTTAATTTCAACGGATAAACGTCTCAGACGAATTATTAAAAATAATGCATATTCCGAAAAATATAAAGTTTTCGTCTAATAAAAATTTCGTACAACGAAGAATAAAAAAAAAAAAGAGAGAATACAACATTTGTCACATCTGTTGAATTTATAAAAGTTTAAATATTTTATTCCTTTGGCCAAAAACCGATTTATAAATGGAAAGGGTTGAAAGTATGTACACGTTGGCCGAATTTTTTTCTTTTTCAATGAAAAAAAAAAAAAGAAAAACACACGCAGAGTTGGATTTCATTGTCGGGTGACGAGTAACACGTTAACCAAACTGACCTGGTATCCCTATTACACTTGCACGTAGCACAGCCTCGTTGAAGTTGATTGATATTGCACACGGTTTATGCAAATTCCCTTAAAACGAGGTTCACATGTTCAAGGTTGAATCGCAAAATGGGATCGCGGGGATCCGATCGAGATAAATCCCGAGGTTGAATTCGTTACGAAATATGACCTGTTGTCGAGTTATATTTGTGCGTCCGTGTTTTCGCCATTGGGAACATAAAAATTATACATTTTTCATTTTTTTTTCTTTTTCGACAACGATCCTTGTCCAATACAATTTTGGATTCAATTGTTTCGATATTTCAACGATACGAGATATATAAATATCGCGTTAAATCGATCAACGACACGTGTAGCGTACGGTTTTTAAAATTGATTTTTGAGATAAGATTCTTCGTTATTATTATTATATTTCGGTCTCATTTTTCTAGAATCTTTCACAGATGGAATTTTGTTTTGTTGCTTCCAAAAAACGATCCACTTTCGCACGAAAATGAATATTTTCTTCTCGAAGAATCCAAGACGAAGGAAAATAATTTCGGCTATCGTTGAAAAATCTTACATTGCAACGGAAAATAATTTCAGTTTATCTTTCTTTCCCTCCCCTGCAATGGCGACTAAGTCGAGTCGAGATTGTCAACAATCCTCGAAAGATATATAGAGCGCAGATCGATTTTCACGGGGATATTTCGTGTCGAAGCCGTTCTCGATCGATGGAAAGAGAGAGAGAAAGAGACGACAAAGGATAGAGCCCCTCCTCTCCTCGACCGAGTTTATTCAACGTCACTTCCACGAGCTCTCCCTCTCCAACGCTCGCGGAGATTCACCGTCTTCCAAAACGTTTAATTTGACGTTTTCAGCTTTTCAAAACGGCTTTTAAACCAAGAATTTCCGCAAAGGAGGTAACGTTAACTCTGCTTAAAACGCAGTAATCTGATGATGAATCCGTGTAGAGAGGGGAGACGATCTACAATCGCGAAAATAAAAAGGAAATTTCTTATTTCTTTATTTTCTTGAAAGACACTCTTCTCGATCCTCAAGATCCACTTGATACTTTGAATATTTAATTAAACTTCTATCACGTGGAAATAATAATTTATATCGACGAAGAGGAAATTTCATCAAAACGATTATTTTCGTTTATCGATAATTTGTTTCGAATCAATTGGATTCAATCGATTGATCGAAAAGGAAAACATTTCAAGGGGTTCAAATTCTACAAGTACAAATTTAATATCATTATCCAGAACGAACGATCCAATTAATAATAAATAATAACAAGCAATTGGCCGAATTATATATTTCCAACGCACCGTTTCCATAAATTGATCAGGAAGCAGTGGTTAATCACGAGCAATATAGAAAGTCAGCCCGGTCGAGGAAAGGTAATAACTACCCCTTTCGTGGTGGTGGGAGGGGGCGATGCGAAGGACAGAATCGAATCGATCCGAGTTATTGTGCTCTGCGGCGTGTATTGTGGGTGGAGAACAATCGCGGACAAACCGTGAAGACGACCGTGATGGAACTAATTGACGCGCGTAATTGAGGATTCGCCGCGGGGGTGGCGAGGAGGAGGAGGAGGAGGAGGATGTGTTGTCAGGGTCGAGGGTTGCTTTCGTTTCGTTCGTGAGGAAAAAGAAGAGGAAGAAAAGAGACACCATTGTTTGGAATCGTTGAACGCGAGGAATCGAAAATTTAAACGGGTGGAAAGAACGAACGATGGCGCGAAGATGCAAAGTAGGCTATTGGATCGAGGTTTGATATCTTATTTAAATGTGGCTACGAAGTTGAATTAGGGTCGTCGGTAATCTTGTTAAGAGGCTAATTGGTTTAAAAATTAGTCCTTCTATTCGATATTGTTAAATTTTCCTTTTCAACTTGACGGAATCGTCGTTTCTTCTTTTGTGAATCGAAGAATTAGCCTAAAAAAATATTCAAAAATCAGAGAAAAGGGACACGATGTATTTACTCGTGTCTCTAATCGTGATCGTAATTTACTCGAGAGAAATGATAACTCTTCTTTAATCCACGTTTCTTTCTTCAAAGGATTAATCCATCATTATCCAGGAAAGGTTGAAGGAAGAATACGTTTTCTTGCGGGTGGTGGTTTTGCTCGAGTTTCCAACGAATGCGTTTTGCCAAGGTTTTCGACGAAGAGAGGGCAGAAAGTAGAAATCTAAAGTGAAAAAAAGCGGACTGGCGGACTCTCCGGAGGAGGAAAACGGAAGGAACGGGAGACTCGGCTGACTTGGGAAGGAAAAGGGGAAAAAGAGAAAGAGAGGAGAAATTACAAAAGAAAACGGGTTCAGAAGGCGGGGAATGAAGTTTTCGAGAAAAAGCTGAGGGCAAAGTGAGTGGAGAGGAGAGTCGAGATCAAGGGAAGAGAAGGAGGGATACAAAGAGAGTGAAAAGGAAGTTGTAAGAATAAAAGGCAGGAAAAACTGGATGAAAAGCAAGGTGTTGAAGGATTATGCTTTCTTTTTTCTTTTTTTAACTAAGCGGAAAACTAATAGGTCATGGCAAAATGGAACTAATTAGCGCCGTATACTTTTAGTCAAAGGAAAGATATATATATATATATATATATATATATATATATATATATACCAGAAAGAAGAGGGGGAGAGGAAAAAAATACACACCTAGATTCATCAGTTTTTCTTCTGAAAATTCCAACTTCATTACCTGGAATATTTCTCTTTTCCTTGGATTATTTATTTCTTTGCCAACTTTGTTTCTTGTTTATCATGAATTTTTAACAGCCGGAACGGAAGGTTTTCCACTTTCGAGTCGGGAATAAAAAGTTGTTAAATAGGTAATTATATCCAGAAAACTTTGATAAAAATTATATCTCCGCGTTCGAGATTCTTCTGAAAAAATAAATCTCTGAAATGGGGAAAAAATATTAATCGATCCTTCGCGTATTCCAGTATTTCAAATTCCAAAGATACGTCGACTTCTTCGACTGATATTTCAAGATTATAACAGATCCACACATTAAATATCTATAGAAATTCCATTCTACTATCTCGACAATTGGAATCGAATCAGAAAGAAGAAGAAGAAAACAAAGAAAAGAAAAATAGACTAGCCTTAACTTTAATACACGCGATCAAGATCGATCTACGTATCTTTATCGAATCAAACGGAACGAATCGTTCGACCAAATTTCATTCTTTCCACGCACACACACACATACACGCGTACATAACGTCGATACCATGTCGTGTAAACGCACACGTTCCTTTCTGTACCACGTGCAACTGTGTCAAGTGCCTTTCACGTTTTTTCCCTTCTGACGTGTCGCGACATAATGCGAGCCTTTCCTCGATTCTTGGCAACCCTCTTCAAAATCCTTTTTCCCCCACCTCCTCCTTTTATTTTTTTCGCGAATATAAATTCGATCGATAGATAGAGTTTTCGTTTTCCTATTTTTTTTTTCTATAAAGAGTAAATTGAATTTACGTGTCGCGGCGAATAAAAGGTTGGCGAGAAAGAGCGAGGATCACTCACCGGTGACTGGAGCTTCGATATCGATCATAGTCTTCTCGGAGCGGAGGAGGGCGGCTCCATCGGTGACTATGCGAAGAGCCGCCGCCTCGTCGATCCTACCTTCGAGGATAAAGTGTTGCTTGAGGACTTCCGGCCGCGGCCGGTCCGTCCGCGGGTCGAACACCTCGGCCACTGTAAGTTTGTGCGACGGCGGAAAGAGCACATCTGTGAACAATGAATAATAACAATAAATAATAATTGTTCCAAGAATTGTTCGTTAAAGATGATTTGCATTTTTGTGTAATTAAGTATGGAAGAGGATTTGTTTTTATGGTTATAGATTAGATTATTGATTATTGCCATCAATTTTCCTCCAAAGATCCTTAAAGAAAAGAAAAGAACACATCCGTAAATTCCGTATCTCGAGATCAGCGACGAAGTCACGTTTCATATCATCGAAGGATCCGTTTCAGAAATTATTCTAACTTTATCGCAACCATGCAATTTCCGGGAAAAAGCTTCAATCATCTTTCTAACACGAAAGTTTGGAACCAGTAAAGAATTTCAAATTAAAAAAAAGTTATTTATTAATCCAAACTTAAAACCTACGAAGAAATATTACTGAAACAAAAAATGATTACAAGATAAAAATCATTTAATAATTTTTTAATTGTTTCCCAAAAACAGTTATCCATAAATATATTCCACAATTACTTTCTAAAGTAATCGTCAATAAAGATTATTTCCCGACTTTTATTAGAGACTATGCACGTAAATTACCAGCCTAAAATCAACTATGATTCGATCTTGTATGTTATACTTTCTGCTCACCGCGTGTTCCTCGCCTGCGATAATTAACTATTGATAAATATTGATCGTGGCGCCATCGTAAGCGGCAATGTAATCAAGAACGATCACCGCTGTTATCTTTTCCAATTAATGCTACGCATACATTTCGTTCGCGGCCTCTCTTTCTTCGGGGATGATTTATAGCCCGGTTGCCCTTATCGTCGCCCGTTATAAATTGCCGTTTTGTCGGTTTCAAAGGGGGAAGACAAACCATCGGTGGCACATTGTAATCCCGCTTTTCCATCGATACCATCGCCGCGTTTTCAACCGCGTACAGATAAATCGACGCCGTCCTTCACCCCTTTTACGGGAATTTTTACGACGAGATATTCGAAAAGTTTTTTTCCATACGAATATTTGAAGTGTACTTTCTTTTTTCTCGACGAAGATAGAGTTATTTAAATTTACGAAAAAATTTGTCCACAGATCCAAAGTTGGACTGTGTTTCTCGAGACATCGAGACTGTTCCATACGTGGAGGAATTTATAATAGATATTCAAACTTTAATAGAGATTCTTCCTTCAACTATTACATATATAAATTTGTACAGCATCGAAATTCCACAGATCTGTGAAATCAAACAAGAGAAGACTTGACTTAAAAAATTCGTATTCCAGTAACCAACAAAGCGATAAGATTTCGAGAAGAACAGCGGTGGTTGGAAAATGATTCATCTCCTCGATAAACAAATTACCTGGCCTACATCTCTCCGGCACATCTATCCTCCCCCTGCCACGCTTTGCCCTCGAAATTCTTTCACCGTCCACGACATTTAGCTTCACGGTATTCTTATTCTCATCCTCGTTCGAGATTCTCGACTCGTTCGCCGTCCCTCCTCTCATCGTCCCGTATCTCTGCTTGAATATCCTGTTCAGGAACGAGTGAAAGCTGTTCCGTCTTTCGCAAGGTTTCATCGAGCCCACGTCTTCGAAAACGTCGTCGTCGCCCTCTTTCGCGCACGACTCGGCCCCCCTCGACGGCTTTTCGCTCGTATCCGTGGTAATAACAATTTTGGAAGAGGGTTTGCCGTCGGACGATGCTTGATCAGCAGGAGGGGTGAAGTAAACGCTGTCGGAGAGGGAGCCAAACTCGCCCCCCATTTCAACCTTCTCCTCCCCTCTCTTATCCTCCCCCCTCATCCTGCTCTCAATCGTGTCGATCGCGCACGAGGACGGGATCCTTTCGGATCTTTGGATCGTGTCGTAAACATCGTCAAGATCCAGGGACAGATTATCGGAATGGACGCTGTTCGAGTCCATGGTGCACTTGGTCGAGTCGGGCAAACTCTCCTGCTCGTCCTCCTCCCTCAAATTCAATTGAAATTTCCTCCCTTTGCCGATCTTTCTCCCCAAAACGTCCACGGAATCTGCCGACGACGTGGACCTCGACGATTCCCTCCTCGAACATTTCGCGAGATCATCCGACGAACCATCTTCCTCCTCTGCTTGTTCCTCCTCTGCTTGCTCCTCCTCTTCCTCTTCTTCTTCTTCCTCTTCTTTCTCTTCCAACTTCTCCTTCGAAAGTTTGGCCGATGTATCGCTCCTTGCAAGATGCTGGGACACGTTGCTCGTCATCTCGTTCACCAGGGACACGGATCTCTCCAATTTCCTGATGTAATCCTCGGAGAGAAAGTCGTCGCTTATGAACAGGCTGGCGTTCAAAACGTCCGACTCGGAGAAAGTCCTCCTCTTCCCGGATCCCTCGTTCAACGGCGTCGAGGAGGACTCGTTGTCGTACTCGCTCAAGCTACGCCACTTCCGTCTCCCCGTTGACTTCATCTCCTCCTTGCTTCTGTCTTCTTCTTCTTCTTCCTTCTCCCTTTCTCCAACCGGTGCAAAAATCTCGTCCAGATATTCCTTCTCCCTTTCATCCCCTCTCCTTTCGAAATGATCAACGCTCCTCTTCCCATCTTTCGAAACATTCTTGGAATCCTCCTCCTCCTCCTCTTCCTTCCATTCTTCCCGCTTGTCGAACTTCAAAGACAACCGAGAACGAAAACACGCGGAGCGATCGTGGACGGACTCTTCATCGTCCCTCTTCCCCTCCTCGTTCGTCCCATCCTCACCGACCTCCACTTCCGCCTCCTTCTCCCGTTTATCGCTCTCTCTGCTCGACCCAAAGGAGGTGCGATCAGGGAGTGCACGGAAGGAAGAATCGTCGCACGCCACCTCCTCCAACTGGCCCTGGCTCGTGTCTATGGTGCGCATGTAGCTGTCGTATATCAACTCCCTCTGCTCGTACGTGGTCGCGTCCCCGAAACTCACGTCCACCGCCTGCCTGAAAATATCCGCCCCCACCAAATCCCGCTTGTCCAACGACGCGCCACCGACAGGGCTCGCCATCCTGCTCCTCAGCATCCACTTGTTGCACTTGACGAAGACGGAGAACACCTCGGACACCTCGCGCAGGCTGTACTCGAGGGACAACGCGGCCGCATCCCCCTCGTGTTGAAACTCGGACGAGCTGTCTATCTCCGAGCAGGGCGAGCCCTTCGCCACGTGCACGGAGGCGTCCGAGACCACGCTTCGAGTCTTCGGGCTGAAGATCGAGTTGGATCGATGATGGTTGTCGAGGATCGTCACAGGATGATCCTCGTCGACAGGGGTCACCTGCTCGGCCCTCTCCACCTCCAGATCCCACTCCATCCTCTGGCGACGTTGATGCTCCGCGGTGAGCATCGTAGCCAACAGTTTGTTGTCCACCACGAAGTGCTTGTTGGACGAGCTCCCTCTTCCAGGACTCTGGAAACGCTTCGCACCGAAACGCTTCTCTATCGCTCTCCTCAACCTCTTCAACCCCAACTCTTGGCCGTCCTCGGTGAACGAGGAGGAGAAAGGAGGGTTGTTCTCCGCTCTACCGTCCGGGGACGCCTTGGCGGGGGTGGGGAAGGGAGCTCTTGGCAACTTGTTGTGCGGCCTCGGCGTCTCCAGAGCAAGGATCTTGATCCTTTCTATCAGCTCTTCTATGCTCGGGCTCAGGTCCACGTCGCTCGACGGGGTTAGATTCGGGTTCTCTCGATCCAAGCTCGTTCCAACCTCGCTGGGCTCGCGCCGACCCTCGGACATGATGCTCTTCCCCCGATTTCCTGCTTTTATTTCACGCCACTCGGATTTTTTATTCGATGGAAACCCGGGCACGGGTTGAACGAGGAAAGTATACGGCTTCTTCTCGTTCGAGAATGGAAACACACAGTTTTGAGATTGTACACAGAGCGAATCCAAGTACACGATTTGGAAGAAGCGCGACGAATAACAGAGAAATTAATTCCGCGATGAAAGTTTTGCTTCGATAATCCGTTGGGTAAATAACGGTTGATGATCCGTTAGAACGCATCGATGTTTAACCGTACTTGGGTTCGACAGTGGGCTTCGTGTGAATCGGTGTTTCCACCGGCCAATCGGAACTCGTTGTTCTTGTTGTCGGTCTTACGCGATTGGACGTCGATGCTTTCGTTTTCATTGGTCGGAAAGGTTTATTTCTATTAAACGATGTGTGTATAATCGTATGCGTTGTCTATGCTTCTTCTTAGATAAACTTGATTGCTGGTTTCTTGGAAAATTTGTCAGAAATCACGAATTTTCATAGATGTATATAACAATTTCTTTTTTTAATAAAGAATGGAGTAAATGTAATATTTTATTTTTATCAGAGTATAATTATTTTTACGAATAAATGTAATCATTATCCATTCGAAATTACAATATCATTCCCCAGAATGAAAGAAATCAGGAGTTCGTGTAGAAATGTCGTAAATAGTTTATTAAAAGAAAAAAAAAAATGATCAAAATCCATTGTCAAACAAATCATCATTTTTCATCAATATCTCTCACACAATTGGCAAAGAAAGGTTTCTGAGAAAAATCTACTTAACATATACATCTCGTTTGTGCATCGTTAACTTCATCGAATCGAAGAACAATTTTGTAAATTCCACAGTTAAAAATATCCTACCCAATATTTTATTCAGTTTAATTGTATCTTGCAACATTCCATCCTTCGTCTTTCCTCTCAGAAGAATATTAGAAAAGCTTGTACAATCTTTCAAGAAACAATCTTAATTCATTCTATCCTAAAAGAATGACGAAATTTCACACTTGTAAATACGATATTTTTACCATGAAGAATGTTAAATTTACTTGATTAAATAACGCATGCTTATAAATATATTCCTCTTTCTAATTAAATCTGTCCTATCTTTCTCTATATTTCAATCTTATTTTATCGAGATAAATCTGAAGTTCGTACATCTTTTCAAGTAAAAATTAAAAAGATTTTTCCAAAGATTCGAAAAACTTCCAATCTATAAAAAAAGAAAAAGAAAAAGGTAAAACTTCAGATCACTCGAATTCTAGATACAAGACATTTTAACTTAAACACCAAGAATCTGATAAATCAAATCAGATGCGTATGAATACTGTCCATCCCCTCCTCTTTCATTAAAATATCCCATCTACCATCATTTTTTTTCACAAGTATATCGAAATAATTTGAAATTCCACGCCTCGTAAGTAAAATTAAAATCTTCCAAAGATCGAAGAAACAGGAATGGAAAAGGAAAAAGAAAACGATAAAACTTCACATCTGTTCAAACGAAGCTCGAAAATGATGCAGATGAGGACATTTTAACTTTAAGAAAGAGACGGAATATAATTTTTGTGACTAGTGCTTGCCGAGCAACGATACATTATTTTACACCTCTCCACCGATTACTTTTTCCCGTGCTACCAAAGAGAAAAAGGATTTCTTGCTTATCACGATTTTACAGTGTTTACATCTCGTTAAATCTCGTCTCTCGAGCAGGATGACGGGAAAAGAGAAAAAAGAAAGAGAGAGAGAAAAAAAAAAAGAAGAAAAAAATGGAATTAGAATACAATTTTGCTCGCGTCTCGTGTCTGTGAGTTAAATTCTTGAGCAGTTTGTTTCCTCTTCGATGCTCCTCCTCCTCTTCCCAGATCGTAATGCAAAATTTACGCAACGTCTTTCGAAATCCTCTTCCAGTTCCCCCTTCTAGTTCGACACCAAGTTGCCATTGATATCGAGATCGTTTTTCGTGGATTCTGCGAAGCGAAGATATGTTTTATATATTTTTTCTTTCTTGTCTTTTAATCGAACAAAGACTCAGGAAGGAAATATTCGTAAGGTGATGAATATTTTCAATTTTTCAACGATGATTCCACGATTTATTTAGATAATCGAATGAAAAAATCGATCAAAACCGTGCGAAACATTCATCGAAATTGAAATAACAACGAGACAAGGAGATTTACATTTATGATTATTTCGAAAATATCTTAATTACCTGATACCTGACCACAAAATTTACATTCTCTTCCCAATCACATATGAATATATTATCATACACCAAACTGGACAGATAACGATTTGATTAATATAAAACTCCAAAACAAAATCGCATTTATCCAAAAAGAATTTAACCTCAAAATCCACGTCTTCTTTCATAACCCGGACCCTAACCTCCTCGTACGACAAATTAAATACATTGATTACCATTAAAATCAAACTACATCACACATCCTACAACATAACCAACAATTAAAACATTAAAAACATATCAAAGCCATTCTATTTCACGAGTAACGATACACTGAGACGCAATATATAAAACCTAACCTAAAAATTCACGCATCCACGTATATAATTGAACAGACACTAAAAAACCTAGAATAAATAAAATGAAATAACCCATCGAAGTGACTTGGTCGGGAAACTGTTCCCGTTTCCTCAATTCCAGCTTCCTCATCAATCTGCCCATCACTGTGATCTTGCACCTGAACCTCGCCCCCCTCTCCTCCTGGCAGTCGTTCTTATCGAAGAACGCCTTGATGGTGGAGAACCGTCCGATGCTCGACTCCTGCGACACTCCACTCCTGTTCTTCGTCTCCGCGTTGCTGTTCAACGTTGAAAAACTGTTTCTCGAGACTTTGTGCAAGCTCTGGCGTACAGCCGTGTACAGGTTATCGCTTCGATCGACCACCATAGGGTCCAAGGTTTTCCACAAGGTTTTTCGACACTTGTCCCTCGCCTCCTCCTCCACCTCGGCACTTTTCCTCGCCGATTTTTGCTCGCACGACGTCGACGACATGATTTCGTATATGGTTTCGATAATGGTGTGGTGTGGTGTGGTCGCGTTTGGTTTGATGCACTGCCACGTAGTACACGAGTCGAGAAGTGAGAAGAAGCGATCGATCGATCGATCGATTCCCGTGGCGTTGCTTCCCGTTTGGTTTATCGTAGCTTGTTGTTAATTGGTGTAGATGGACGTAGTCGAATTGTAATTGGATGATACGGCGATAATTGATTGGCTCTCTCTCTCTCTCTCGTCTCATTTATTTGTAATTGATATATCTGTTTATTTTATCTCGTCATATCTGTTGTATTTATATTGTTAAATCGATGATATAATCTTTAATGAGAAGTAATTTAATCTTGGACGTCGTGAAGGATTAAGAATATTTATAAAATGTGTTTATTCTTTTTATTTTTATTCGAATCTTTTTTTTCGTTGAATCAAGTTTTAAAAAAAAAGGATTACTTCATATTAGAATATTTTGAAAAAGAAATTTACGCGAGGAATATCTTTTCCATCCGAAGAAAATTCGGTCGAACATGGAAATCATCCTTTAAAATTGACCAACTTTTTTATTTTTCTCCCCGCGAGAAGGAAATCTCGATAAAGGAAGAAGAAACTTCTCAGGATTGGAATGGTGTATATATATATATATATATATATAACGTGGTCTCGAGAGAGATTTGGCTATCCGTTTCTGCCAAAAAATTTGATAAGATGCGAGGGAAGATACATAAAATCCATCCAAATGTTCCTGCATTTAACCTTAACTATCATAGAATATCTGCGAGACTTAATTTTATCCCTTTTTAGCATGATTTACAATCTTCTCCTTCTTCTTTTCACATTTATTCTTATTAGTTTTTATTTACAATTTATATATTTTACATTTACAAATACTTTACGCAGTTTTACATCCGCAATGAAAATAAAATTTAATTTTGTCTTCGTCTTCTTTTCATCGAGAATATTATCAGAAAATTATTAACAATTATTATATTAATACACAATCTTATAATTTAAAAAAAAACATATAAGTAGAATAATTACAAAGAATTCTTTTCAATATTTCACCTATAATTGTTTAATCAAGATCTCTTCTCTTATTAATAATACAAAGCAAGAATATCTTTGAAAGGTATCTTTAAAATATCTTTTATATGATAAGTTTCAACTCCATAAGGATTAATCGATTCTGCATTTCGAAATATCGCGGAGACAATATTTAATTCTTCTCTTATTGTTTTCGATCGCGTCTCACGAAATAGAAGGAATCGAAACTTTTTGAAAAGAATCGTTTCATCTCTCGTGAAAAGGAATTTCCGGCGCAAAAGGAACAACCGGTTTCTCGCACGATTCCAACATATTTCCGCAGAAGTTATTTCATAGACGTAATTTCTCCGCCGGATTCGACCGGGGAGGAATTTTCAACAGTTGTGCAGAGAGAGTTTGGGGCGTGTTTCGAGCGATATTGAATTTAAATTTCTCGCGGATGCTTCGATCGATTCGTTTCTTTTTCGACAAAACTCGAACAAAGGGGGTGTTGTCGAAGAAAATGATAAGAAAGTTTACAGAAATGAACTTGGAAAGCGTTGTCAATCGTTGATGCTTTTTTTTTTTTAAATGAGCTTGAATAATGAATCTTCAATTTTTAGATTCGACAAACTTTGATCAAACTTTGAAATAAGATTTCGAAAGTTTCGACAATATTGTTTTATTTTGATATTCTCTGTAAAAATTTCGAGGAAAAGAGTCGATCGAAAAGAAACGTTAGATTTACATGCGCGTTAAATTGTATTTCGTAGATTTTTTTTTTCTCAATAGATAAATGATGTTTTCAAGCTTATTTCGTGTAATAATTACGACAGCGTATAAAAATAGATTACAATAATTCACAACGATCGTTTATAACACGATATTATACGAAATAAAAATAAATATTATCGTTACTAGAAATTTCTCTCGGAATTTTTATCACACAACAAATATAGAATTGAAAAAATTAGTAAAATTGGGTCGATGTTCAATTTTTAATTCGCGTATTTCTTTTCGTTACGTTGTTTCTACGGGAAAATTATATAATTCTCGAGATTCTATGGTTATATATAATTTTCTCGTGAAAGAACAAAATTTTCGCGATTTCTTTAATTGTTTTTTTATCAGTTTGACGGACCGCAGCCTCTTGAAACATACCTGTGCTTCAAAATCTTCGATCCTCTGATTTATTCTAAAGAAAAAATTTGTAAAGAATATTTATATATATATATACATTATCTCTTATCGTATGATTACACAATTTTCATTGATACACTCTAATATCCTGTTATTTTCCATAAATTTTAAAATAAACGAAACGAAATAAAAGAGAAATTTGATTGTTTCTTTTTAATTCGTTAACAATTATTAAATTCTTTTCCTTGCGATAAAATTATTATTTTCAATAATCCAATAGCGAATTCCTCGATATCTCACCATTTAGCCTGATACGTCATTTTCCCACAATGTAAACTTTCGTTCGAACGAAACGAATTCCAACGTGTCGCAGCAACATTGCTCGAGGCTTTCGTTCCGTCCGATCGATACATAGTTTACGAATGTATACAATAAAAGTCACAGAAAAACTTGTTTTCGAACAGAAATATAACAGGCAAAATAGAATTCCTGTTAAAATGATTATACCTGGAACCGAGAAAACGTAACATTCGTCGCGACTGATGATCGTTTCGATCCAACCGTTCCAATTATTATTCTCCATAAAATATCGAATTCCCATGCAAATCTAATGGGATAAAATATACACCTGCCTCTCCTTTCGTATCCTTTCAACGTTAAAAAAGGAACAGATGCGTATAAATGAATATTTGTAATTTTACGAGATTTTCTTTGCAACTACAACTCGTATGCAAAATTCAAATATGCAAAAAAGAACTCTTCGAGAAAGAACCAAGCATATATATATATATATATATATATATATATATATATATTATACTCCTTTATTCGTGAAAATTTAAAATTATCGAACGATTCTTGATAAACTGTTTTCGCGAAAGAAAGACAACGAATTTGCAAAGTAAATATGGAAAAAATTTGGTTACAAAATTGCAGCAAATCTCGGTTTCCCACTCGGTTCATGGACGTCGAGATCCAAACAAGCGTGCATAACTATAAACAGAGCGAGCTAAACCCCGAAAACCGAGATGCCCCGAGGCAAAACTCGCGTAATCCAGCAGACAGAATCCAGGGAAACGCGATACCGTGTCGGCCATCTGGCCTGCTCCATCAATCCTTTCCATCTTGCGACCATACGCGAACCAACCAGTGATATCACTGTTATTAATCGAACCTGACAAAAGTCGCTCAATTATCCACGAATCGATATACGATCTCCTCGAAAAATCCAGAAAAATCAACGGAACCCACGTTTGAAAATGGAAGAATACGATTCTAAAACCGATCTGATCTTCGAAATTATGAAACGACGATCGATTGATCAAACGTTTACACTTTTCTCGTGGATGAAGAAAGAGACAGAGTTTGGGGGAAATTGTGGGCGAGAGAGAGAGGGGCGGGGAGAAGGGACGAAACGGAAACGGGATCTTCGTGACGAGGTTTCTCGCGTGGCTGCCAAAAGGAGCGTATAAATAGGCCCGGCTGACAAAAACAAGTCGCCGCGTCATGTTGCGCGGACATAAAAGTTTTTAATCGGCCCAGCTTTACGACCTTTCTCGACGTTCGTCTCCCCCCCGCTGCCAATTTTCCATCGATATCGAGAATATCCACCAATTATGGAATTTCGAATCCATTTAACCGAGGATCGGATTGAATTTTTGTATCCTGCTCGACGATAATGAGAATATGGCTAACGAGAAATTAAATTTTGAGAAAGGAAGAAGAATTCGTCGGATAGTTACGATGTTAGAGTGTACAATGATACGACGTAATAATAAAGTTCCTTACCTACGATAATATTCAAAGATTCGTGCGACATGTCTATAACGCGATAATTAACGATAATTTCTCCCTCGACCATAATTCTTCACGATTTTTAAACGCTCCCCACTTAATAAAACTTCGATCTTCGAACGCGAGCAGACGGTTGGGCAGCGTTGAACGGTGATCTCGTTTCATTTCGCTCCCTTTCCTCTACGATATCCTTTATCTGAAACAAATCTAAACCCTTGGAAAAAAAGAAAAGAGCTTTAAAAGAAAAAAGAGATTTTAATATTACCTTGTTAATTATCCGCGAGGCTATTTGCTTAAACAACGGATCACTTATCACGGCCTTGATCACGGAGAAGATATTCGTGTTCTCGTCCGGCGGCATCGTTCCACAGAGCGTATCTATTATCACGGCGACACGTGTTCACCTTATGGTGGAATCCGGCGCGCTCTGAGCGGAAGTCGGTGCCACGATGCCTTCCTCGCCTCGTTTCGAAGATGGCGTTCGAAAACGCGCGATATTTCAATCGTCAACTCGTCCCCTCCCACTTTCACCGGCAATCGAACGAGGGATTCGGATCGAGCCAATCGGTATCCACTTCCTTTCGAAACTGGATTCGCGCGATTGGTGGATTTTGTTCAAATTTCGTTCAAATTATCAAAAGCGAGAAATATACACGATTCGGTATGTTTATAATTTTTTTTATAATTTATTTATCATTAGTAGGACAAACTAAGTTATTTACCGGTTCTTGAACATTTGAAAAAATCGTTTGTCGAAGTTTATATATATGAATATATGGATTTCTTTCGACGAACGAATTACTTTTTTTTTTTCCAAGCAAAATTATTCGACGTTCGAGGTATAATTATAAAAATTATTTATTAAAATATGGGATAATATATCGATGTAGAACGTTCACAAATATATTTATGTAACGTATAATCTCGAATAATTTGATAATCCTCCCTATGTAACGGGATATATTTACGTTTATAATTCGAATTAAAATTAAATCTCTCGCAAATAATGCGCATTTAAATCGCGTATCAATTATCTCTCGCAATAAGATCTCGATGATGCGAAAACCGGGTTGGAAAAAATTTCACGCAACGAAAGAGTAGGCGCATTATTAAATTCCAAGCGATAACAACAACGGTTATTACAACGTTTATTTTAAAGTGTGTAAAGAGCGGATTAATATATATATATATATTCACGATTAAACGATTTGTTTGTCATGTCACGAAATAAATTATTTATCCAATTCTTGTTTGTCGTTTGATTCTTGATCAAAATAATTGCTTTCTCAATATGCGCCGTCATTATTGTCATTATTGTGCTAAATTTTCCCCCCAACGCTGTTACGACGATTATTACACCACCGTCCATTATTCGACGTTTCGTCGAAATATAACATCACCTTCTCGAATCGATCGATCGATCGATCGAAGCATATCTTTGCGAACAGGATCGAATAATACATATGTTTTTCCCTTTTTTCCCCCCCTCGAATCGAGATTTCTATCCGTTCCGTTAAATAAAGAATTTCACGGATGTAAGATGAAAAGAAGGTTAATCATCGATCGTGTATCGCGGCGCAAGCTTTGTCACCCGTTTGTGCCGCGTTCACAACAAGCGAAACGGAAACGAGAAATCTACCAATTACGGCGGACAACCTTTCGCAGATTGAAATCAACGAATCGCGATGCTCGTCGCCTCCCCCTCCGCCCTCGCCTATATCTCGTCGATACTTGATTAGAACTCGGTGGTCCAGTATCGTTGAATCGACGTTACTCTTTCCTCGTAACGGTTCCAAGGCCTTTTACAACGAGGCCTTTTTTGCTCGGCCAAACGTTTGTGTAAATAATATTTACACGTGTAATTCTTGGAAATTTTCGCCTTTGTCCTCGATCAATCTATTCCCAAAACAAATTTCATTTCATTTAGAGGGAAAAAAATTCACGAATTTATTCTCAGTCGGTTAATTCGAATAATTCCAATAAGGTGAAACAATTTTTCCTTCTAAAAGATAAAGGGTTGGCGTGGAGAAGATTAAGAAGGAAGAAAAGATACAAAAATTTTCTTTCAGTGAAAGGATACTCGAACTTCTTCATCAAAGATAAATGAAGAAAGCAAGATCCTCCTCCGTGAAAAGAGAAACAAGGCTGGTTGGAGCAAAAAAATCGTTCTTCCCGACGATGCAAGAAGAGAGAGTTGTGCACGCGAGGAGCAAACACAACGTGATCGGGAACAGTGTACACGCTTGATTCGCGCGGCCTCATCGGTGAAGAGGGAAGGAGAAAGGAAAGAAAAAAGAGAAAAAGGAAAAAAAAAATTGTCACTCGAGTCGATTGCGTTTATCATTCGCGAGTCTCGCGATAATGAGAAGGCCACACGCGTATTCACACGTGTACATTGAAAGATACACTTAATACACGGTGTCCTTTTTAATAAAAATAAAACGAGATATTAAGCTTGACGAGAGGAAAAGATATACTTTTGTCTATTTAATTTAGAATCGATTAATATATGATAAAACTTGATATCAAATAATATTTCTACTTTTAATCTTATCCTCTAATTCATGTAGCTTTTATATTCCAAAAACGTAAAAAAAGTATTAAGCTATTCATCTCGAAGAATATATCGATAATTTAGAAGATACTTAAATTAATAAAAGATTGGGATATACTTTTGTATTTAAAGTTCCTAAATTAACAAAGAATCGACCTTAGCACGGAATAATTATTGGCGCGATTCATCTCGTTTCGAAAGAACCGAGAATAATTTTCAACGAAAAAATTTCTTTCCTCGAAAAGATACTTTAGATGAAAGAAGACACCCTGTAGCGGCAACGCGTGCGACCAAGTATATCGAGGACACGAAGAAACGAATTTCAATCGCGATACTACTACCACCGCTACACCCCGTTGACATTTTCTCGAAGAGTTGTCGGGGCGTGCGTGCTCGATCGCGTCGCACGATAAATAACAAAGAGCGCCAAAACCAGTCCCGCGACCTACTTGCCGATCTTAAGCAGGATGAAATTGCAGCCAATATTAATAATTAAGCAACCTGTCGGCTGGACGACCGAACCGTTCCAATGTTTCTCCTCGAATAACGTCTCCTTGTCGATTGATACTTTCACCGTGTATATATATATATATATATATATATATATATATATATATATATATATATACACAATTTATATCGATATTGCGTATCGTAACCTCTTGAGACAACTTTCCAATGATTATATATATATTTTTACTCGCAATTATCGAGAAGAATATTAAAGATTCCTCGATTCCTTTTTTTATCCACCTTCTGAAAAAATTTTCTACCTTCCTCGTTTCGTATATAAAATATACAATTCTGGGATAACTATAAGTTACACTCAAAGGGATAAAGTTTCGAAAGGAAATTACACTCCCTCTGTAAAACGATCCAAATTTATTAATGTTCCATTTTCAGAAATTTGTTTATAAATACGAGGGAATAAAAATGAATGGAAGGAAGGCGAAACCGTGCATTCTGTCCTCACCCTTCCAACCTCCCTTCTCGAGGGGAGGTGAAACTGGGAAGAAGGGGTGGAGGAGCGATTTATACATTTATCGAGCGGGCAGTGATACCCGGGTCGAGAAGGAATACGTAAATAAAGGAGGACGAGGAGGATATGTAGGTCAGGGGGATGAAAAGTAACGAGTCAGACTGGATGGACATGAATGAATGAACTCGGAGAGGCGGCATCGCAGTCGCGAGGGAGAAACGTAAGAAAAACGGTGGACAAAAGGGACAAGACAACGGGTGGAGGAACCGTGGACGAGGGATGGAAAGGAGGGTGGAGGGGTGCGCGTGGAAAATAGGTCAGAGAGGAGGGAAAATAGAAAAAAGAAAAGAGAAAAGAGAAGAAAAAAAAGCAGCAGAGCGCGTTAAGAGCCCGAGAGTTGTTCGCTCGAAACATCATAGAGCGATATGGAGCGAGGAGGGAAATGCGGGTTTCTTACCCTTAGAACCGGTTTCCGCGGGGGTGGAAAAATATGGCCGCGATTAAACGCGCTCGTGTTTCAAGCTTGTTAACGGGGGATGCGGTAATTTCAAAGAAAGAAATTTTTACGATAGTTTTCGGAGAAGAATTGTGCGTGTTTTTTCTTTTTACATTTTTCGAATGAATGTTTTATTACACTTTTATATTATAGAGCTTTTAAAGAGAAGAATTCTTTCTTCTCCGTGAGAAGAAAATATTTATAGAAGGAAGGGAAGTGAATTGTTCGATCTTAATTGAGATTCGTTAATTGTGAAGAATCAGAAATTTTTCGAAACCAATAAATTCGTAAGTTCAATCAATGAAGAAAGTAATTACAAACGAACGAAAATACGTATTTTGGGGAGGGTAATTATTAACATTTTCCTATTTGCGTTTTGCTTTGATGTTAAACAGCAACGGGGTAAATATTTGAATAAGAAAATTAATGAAACTTCCCAAACTATTTATTTTTCGGAAGGAAAGGAGTTATTCGAGAGAATTATAATTAATTACGTTGAAAAAAGAAAGTTATATGTGTATATTTAAAATAATATCACGGTGTCTTTTGGGTGCTAAGTTCGGCGCTAAGGCTAGGATTATACTAGCGCGACTAGAAATACATACAATCCACCCGGTGCTCAAGTATACAATAATAAACAGAGTTGCAAAACAAGCACATACGATTCCAAAAATTCACCTCGGTAATCAAAAGAAAACGCGCATCGCGTGCTGCATCGAGAAATAAAAATATCTAAATACAATGCCTGATTCGAGAGCTAAACCTATCGAAAATCAAAAAGGAACGATCGCAACAACTCTTCTACGCGTAGAATCGCATACGCGAAGCTCCAAAAGATTATTTCTAAAAAAGAAAAAAAAAAAATACTCCACGTCAAAAATGAAGCAACCCCTGCAATCTCGCCGACAAACGAAGCTCCAAAAAGGTGAAGGCAGAGAGAATCCGGTCAAAGGCGAGCGAGAGAGAAAGAGAGAGAGAAAGTAGGAGAAAGACAGCCGGGTAGAGGAACAGGTAAGTAAGAGAGAAAGAGAGATATGGGTCAGAGGATGGACCGGACGGAATATTGATCCGACTACCTCACGATAGTTGCCTGTGTTGCGCTATGCTCTGCCATGTTTCCTTTCTCTCTTTCTCTCCCAACACCCGTAGAAAGAGGATACACACAGCCAGGTTAAAGATTGTTGCAGTTTACCTTACCTCTGCTGTTGTAATTTTAAATCGAACGGGGAGAAAGTTGGCAAGATTAAAAGGTTAATGATGCGATGCAAATTTGAAGAAGAGGGGTACAGTGAGAAGGTAGTTCGTTCGAGAGAGAGAGATAGAGGAAGAGTTGTTTAATTTGATGATTGATGCGGTTCGCGGCGATTATAGGTTAATTCGATGAGCGATACGAGAATAAAGAGGGAAGACGTTTGATATGTATTTTTGTACTTTCCATGATGGATGTACGAGGAAGTAAATATTCGTGGAAGAGAGGTGGGGGGCAAGGTTTGGCTGCCGGTTTATTTGAATATTTCACATCGGTGGGCCATGCTCTCCAAAGAGAATCGATTTTTCCCTAATCGAATTGCTCGCGTATCCATCATTCGTGTTTAATTTAATCGATGGAACGAAGAATCTATTATACATATATATAATACAATTTGAATATTCATTATAGGAATTAGAGGAAGAATACTTTTATTAAAATAATAATTCAGAGAGAAAGAATCGTTTGCTGTGATAACATGAATTAAATAAATACGAAGATTCCGTTCTCTCTATTATTCGACTCGAATAAATCGAGGGAAGAAAATCCGTGGATCCGAACGTTGCCAACGTTCGACGATGCAACGAGGCGCTAATTTACAGCTTAGCCCAGAAAATCTAGCCCCCCATCAATCTCCTCCCGAAAACAATTCTCCCGAAGCGAAAAGGCGTCGCGTATGACGACGGACCTCGTAAATCTCGAGCCGTGACGGTTTATTGTCGACGATGAACAACCTCCTCGTAAAAAGCCTCGATCCCCTCGTATATCGAATAGTTCTCGCCGACGACGTTTCCAAAAATACGCGATGATTCAAAAAAACAACCGCGGGCAACCGCGCGAAGATAGAGGCAATAACTGGCGCATTTTACAGGCAGAGACTGTTCAACAGTTGTTCCTGTTCCAACACGAGAAATAACGTAATAGTTTCAAAAGCTGTTCGCTTGTGTTCGGTTTGTTGATATGGATCTGGAAGCAGCAAGTTGCGGGGGAGGGGGGAGGAGAAGTTATAGCCGCCACGAATAGGGATGATGATTCCGAGAGTAAAAATTCGGCGGATATATCGTTGTTGCACAATTTTAAAGAACGATTTCAACTAAATTTCAAGGATAAATCTATCTTATCCAAAAGAATTATTAACTTTATAATCTCTAAATTGCTATGATTGAATAGTATTAATTCAAACCATCATTATTTGTATCATATCCAAGCAATACATTAAAAATAATTATATAAATATTAGAAATCATCTTGCATGATTTGCATCGTTAGATTTTCGAATCTTGATTAAATTGATCTTCTCGTAATTCATTATCTTTCTCGCCAATGGAGGACTGGAAATCAAGCAAGTCACATCACTATGTTGACACGTAATTATTAAATATTATAATTATTTAATATTATAAAATATTAGAAATCATCTTGCTCGACTTGCATCGTTAGATTATCGAATCTTCTCGTAATTCATTATCTTTCTCGGCAATGGAGGAAGTCAAGCAAGTCACACCACTATGTTGACACGTAATTATTAAATATTATAAAATATTAGAAATCATCTTACTCGACTTGCATCGTTAGATTCTCGAATCTTGATTAAATCGATCTTCTCGTAATTCATTATCTTTCTCGGCAATGGAGGACCGGAAGTCAAGCAAGTGGCACCACTATGTTGACACGTAATTATCGTTGCGTGCACAGGTACACGTGTCTTTCCGCTGCTCCGTTGGTTCGATTGTTTGAGTTTGGAACGAGGTACACGGAAGGGAAGCCTCACGTCGACGCGATAAAGGATGGAGGAAGGCGACGAGGTTCATTTTTGAAAACGTTTCTCCGATGAACGTTCTTCGAAATGAAATCTCTAAACTTAAGAGACTTCTTCTTCTTCTTCTTTCAAGCATTTTTCCAGATTAACACGTGCCGTGTTTCCGTGTACAATTATCCCTTTAATCGGTTGTTTATCGCGTACGGATAAAGTCATTATACGAAGATGACGAATATAGCTTGCATTATGAAAATTCTCATGCATGGTCGACATGGTGGCACAATATCAAGCGATGATACGCATTTCGAGCGTGCACATTGTCAGACTGAATCATAAATAGAATTAGAGAAATTTTGAAAGTCGATGTATAGAAGATGAGGAGGAGAAATTAAATTGGAACGATCGAATCTTGTAATCTTGATATCGCGTGTATAAAACGCGAAATTAATACAGAGAATCGAAAGATAAAAACTTCGAAGCGAAGAATGACGAATAACGTGAGAAAATTGCAACGTATGTAAATGGGATTTAGTGGGAGAAAGAGAGAACAGGAGTCAAAAGTCGCGGCCACTCCATTAAGCGTTTTATGCGAGCCGAATTCTGTGCTAATATTTGCACAAAAGGAAGTTCTCCAACCAGCAATCGTACCTATCGCCCTCAAACTGGCCAGGTAAAAAAAGTTCGATACCGAAAGTTTACAGTTTCCTCGCGAACTTCCTCTCACTTTTGTCGTCACGAACTTCTGAATCTTCTTGATAAAAGAGGAGAGAAATGTATCGACGTTACGCGTAATCCATGATAACAGTTCTTTCGACTCTCTTCTCCATTAAAAATTCGAATATATTCGCCAATTTCTTTCCGAGTAGATCCACGAGTTCGAATTATTCCGGTGGAAAATGTCGTACCCTTAAATCTACTCTGATAATGCAAAAGAGAAGCGAGATTTACGAGCCACTCCGAGAAATCTGAGGATGGAAAATTTATGATCTTAGTTCGTAGTTTTTGAATATTTTTCTCGTCTCTTTGTTAAATATAATAATAGAGGTAGTTCAAACTGGTATTCACAGGAGGAAGAAATATTACGGAAATTAAAGGATTTTTAAATTTGGATTTATTGCATTAGATGGTAAACCGCTAGGTAGGTCGAATAAATACGTGTGTTTGAACAACCGAAATTCGGATAATCAACGTTCCAACGTCGGATCACCCTCATCTCGATCATTTGAATAACCGATAATCAACGTTCTACCGTATTACATCACTCATCTCGGTCATTTAGATAATCGAATTCGGATAATCGACGTTTTACCGCATTAGATTACCCGCCCCTCTCTCTCTCTCTCTCTCTCTCTCTCCGCTATTTTGCAATCAACGTCATCCTCTGACTTCCATCCTTCGAGAGTAGTCAATTATCACGATCCATCTTGACGATCTCTTCATTATTAAAAACCAAGAAATTCCTCGTAATTATATATACACACACGTTCGATCTTATTTCTCATTAATTTCTTTCTTTCGTGTCTGGAAGAAGATGTCTAAAGGCATCTCGCTCGATCATCGTGAATGAGTTGACGAGTGTGTGTTACAATGCGTGGCGAGTCGTGAATGGAGAATGCATCGTATTGATCTCGTTGTTTCGCCACGGCCGTCTCCACGTGATAATATAATCACTCAACTTTGTGTAGGGCCTTATGATAATCGCGTGGGCGGCGCGATTTCAAATAATTTCCGCGTCTCTTGTGGAATAATCGAGTAATCGAATACGAGAATCGTCGACGAGGATTTTTGCCAGGAGAAATTTCAAGATTTCTCTCGCGAAGAATAAATGAATGAAAAGGAAAAATGGCGAGTAGTCGTTGGAAGAAGCATAAGTAGGATAAATTGTGATAAATTAAAAAATATTGCGAGATTTCCAGTGAATAAATAAGAGGGGTCAAAGGAATACGTAGTTTTAAAATATGAAATTAAAATTCTCACACGGAATAAATAAATGAATAAATAGAAATGCAAAATAACTTCTCTTGCGAAAAGAAGAAAGCTGAAATACTCGTTTATCGTGGATTACGAATAATTCCCGAATATTTCTTTCTGCGCGGAGAAGAAAAAAAAAAAAGGAAGAATACGAAGTTACGAGATGAAAAATATCCCGAGACCGGTGGCGCGGGAAAAATAAATAAATAAAGAAAGGATGTAGCGAGATAGGCGAGGAGTGAAAGGTACAAAGCGAAGGAGAGAGAATTCCAGACAGCCTGGTGCGCGTCCACGTGTCGTCACAAGGAGGAGAGAGTTACGCCGGCCACACTCTTTATACGGGTGAAGTTGGACGTGTGCCCGTCAAAGCTTCGAAAGTTCAAAGGAACGGCTCTCGAAACGACGTTGCACGGCCTCGTTCGACCGGCCAAGTTCGTCGAGCTTTCGATCGCGTCCAATCGGGGTTCGTCGAACCCCGCCTGTTATCACAGCCACGATAAAGGTCTCCGATAATCGATCGCCGGAAAGGGTTCTCGGTCACCGAAACTTTCGAATTTATTTTATCGGGTTCGAGAAACGGATTCGACAAATATCTTTCCAATCGGTAAAATTGTTACTTGTTAACGATATAAATATGTTATAATCGAGCGAATTTTTCTGAATACACTACGAAAAGTTGAGAAACAAAATGGAATTATATCTCGACAAAATAAAATATTAATTCAATCGCGTTTTGTGCGATGATAATCAAAGAATAAATATTATAAAATTTTATGGAAACGGAGGAAAAATTAAAGAAAAGAAATGAGTTTTGGAATTCGATCTTTTACCATTTCGACGTGTGATGCGATAGGTTCGGGTTTTAAGCAAAAATTATGTTGTAACAAGGGTGGAAGTACGATGCAAAGTAGCACGATGATAAGCAAACAAGATAAGCGTTATAAAATACACTATTGTTATATGCCGTTATAAAGGATTAACATTTACCTGTGTTGAAACGTGTTTGCGCAAATGTAATACGAAACACATACTCCATTACGAGTATCGAAAAATATTTTGAAACAATGATCTTCTTTTCACACCCAAATGAAAATTGGAAGAAAAAGAGTTCTTATAAAAATTTGATATCGCGAAACTGGAAATACGGAAACGTTATAAAAACGTTTCGTTCAAAAAAGAAAAGTTGATAATTTTTTCAGAGCTTCTTTTCGCGTTTCATTAATTAATTTAAAAACGCGTGTTTCGAGCCAAAAAAAAAAGGAGAAGCGAAAATTATCCTTTTGAAAAGATACTCTTCCTAGAAACACGAGTTTCACGAGGTAAATGGTAAGGTTTAAACGAATTCTTCGAGATTCTCATTGAAGCACGAGGGATCGAAGTGGAGGCCCAGTTTTTCCTTGTATAAATAATTACACTATTTTAGCCAATTGTTTACTATCCCACATATCGTAGTTGGTTTTGCTTATCAATGTAGGTCGTGGTTCGCTTTGTTCACAGGGATGCTTTCCTCCCTCTTTCGCAATAAAACGTATCGTCGATAAACATTTTAAACATAGAACACGCGAGAACGATGCTCCAATGTTTATTAATTTTAAACAATCGTCGTTTTATTACAACTAGAATCTCATCTTTCCTCCCCAGAAAAATACGCGGTATATATTTTTCCTTCTTCTTCTTTCTTTTTTTTTTCTATTAATTTCCTGAACGAGAACATTATCACGTTACGTTGAATTATATTAATTTGATTTATGCATTCAGTAGCTCGTTTTTTTAGTCTTGTTAAAAAAACATAATCCAATGAATCTTCTCTTGCACGAATATTACAACACGTATGTGTCATCGCTTATTTATACTATATTATTTATTTTCATTAGAAATTGCCAGTCTTGCTTTGCGTATCGACGAAACCACTTTCGATCCATCTATCCTCAAATATGAATCAAAAGGCCACATTATAGTCTCTTGCTCGAATTTTCAAAGAGACCGTGAATACGTTGATTGCCAAGCGAAATGAAACTGCTTCCTCCATTATTGAAAGACGAACACTTCTTCTTCTAGATAGATATTTTGGAATCCGGCAAAAATTAACACCAGATGAATATTCCTCGAAAGAGAGAAGGGAAGGAGGAAGAAAACAGGAAGCGAAAATGAAAAGGAAGAAGCGGAGAGGGGTCAATTTGGCGCGTTTCGATCGGGCAAATCTCGATTAATTTAGCCGGTGCACGCGTCCGCCACCGGCCGAGTTAACGAGCGTAATTAGATAAGCCGGGATTAGTCTGCTACGTAATTCACCGTGGATAATTGCAGTGTCATCGTTCGACGTGAAGCGATGACGCTCGCTCATTCATCCGAGGACGAGGGGGAGAGTTTAACAGAGGAAACGAACTCTAGCACGCTAATCTCGTCCGAAAGCTCGTCGAGCAAAAGCAAATAATCGATAACAGGATTGTTCGGTGCCCCCGTTTATTCGCCAGATTTTTTATTAATTCCCCATTTTCGGGGACGAATGTTGCGTTAAAGATATTATTGCATCTATACTTGATTTAGGATCAGAAGAATCGAGAGTTTTGCGAGTGATGGATCAACGGAGAGAGAGTATATAATTCGATGTTTGATCTTCCTTAATTCGTTATTGTAAATTTCTTTATTGTGTATGTTTATTTATTTGTTGCACAAGTATCATTCTTGGATGTAAATTGAAAATTAATCACGCGTTTGTACATGCTTGTAATAAATCTCGATTAAGATCTGGCTAATGCGATAAATCACGTGCTAATCTTCCAATAATCCTTGCACGTTGATCTTTCTTAATTACACGTAATTTTAATTACGTCCCGTTAAACGGAATAAATATACACGAATTATAAATTTCAACTTATCTCCAAGTTTTTATCAGTTTTTCCATCGCGGGCGAGATCAGAGACACGTTCAAAGTGTAAATTTGTTGCGTCCGTTTATCCAAACAAGCAAATCCTTATCTCTCGATGTTTATAAATGTTTCAATTTTATGTTTGTATTTATCCACGATCGTGGATAAAGATGAGCGTGCAAGCGAGATAAGATTGTGAACCTGCCAGCCACTCTTTCGACATCGATCGTTTCTTTTTTCTTCTGCGTATCTCGCCATCTGTTCGATATCGTTAAACAAATTGCAAATCGCGCGATTTTTCTTCTTCATTCTTCTTCTTCCTCTTCCTCCTCGAATACGAAAAACTGAGAAAGAAATTTAAATTTTCCGCCGGGCACAAGCCTGTTTTAATCCCATTTAAACCTCCATTCGTTTCGACGAATTCGCCGCCATCTATCTCACCCTCCTCCTCCTCCCCGTATCAAAGCAAAATCAAAGGATGCAATGGCTCGAAATTCGCGGCAACACTCTCGAATAATTCGTTTCCGGTGAAGTGGCGCGTTTTCCATTAACGCGGCACGAAATCACCGCGTCGTAAAACTAATGGAATCCCCCTTGGCCGGGGAATGCCACGCGGGCTATCGATCCCTGGCAGCCAGACGGTTCCAGACCACGATGGAAAAGCCACGAAGACGAATGGAAAAACGTTCTACCTCTTCTCTCTATCCCCGTCGTCCCTTTTTTCGAAATTTCGGGAAAAAGTGTGCGATTGCTAATTTATGCAAACGTGGTTCAACGCAGTTTATCGAGATCGAAAGTATATCGTGGGATTTTCCTGCCCGAGTAAAGACTATTTTTAAAAGTATTTGCTGACCGTTAATGGATTAGATTCATTGGATTGGTGGTAATTTTAAGTGATATGTAAAAAAATGTGAGAAATAGAAATCTCAAACTCCATCAATGATTGTTAGGGTTGTTATTAAATTTCTGTTCACACGCGTGGAATCGTGATTCGCGAACAGGCTCGACAACAATCCAATTCCTTCCAATTAAAATCAAGCACCCGTACATAAACCCCTCGAAACTTGCAACAACGATCAAAACTTCTCCAACATTCGAAGGCCAATCTAGGACAAAGGGGGAAACACAATGCGCGTATCCAAATCTTGCAACATTCTCGAACCGCATCGACACTTCTCCAGCAATCTATAATCCGATCTAGAAGACGAAGAGGCACGATCCAAAAGACGCATCCAAATCGATCTCAAACAACAACAACAACAACTTCGATTTCTCGTCGAGAACAACTCTCCTTTCGAGCATAAAACGATTCTGACTGGAATTCTGATTCAAAGATCGAACAATCGAGGTGAAAGTAAATAAAGAAGCGGACAATAGCAGAAGCGAGATGGAAGATAAGCTTAATTTTCACCGCGAAGAATCGAACGAAAGGAGAAAACGAGGAGGAGCTTTTCCTATTGGAACAATTTATTTCTTTCGTCTGGCTTCGCAAAAAACGAAAGCTCCCCCCCAAATGCAACGTTTCGCAAAATACTGGATGCGGTATTACACGTAGACACACGAACACTGATGCACGCGTTTTATCGCTCTTCAAACGTCTCTTTCTCCCCAACGTTTGCGTTATATAGATTTTCGAGGTTGAAAGCTTCTAAAGTTCAGGAGTCAAAGCCGCGTACGCGCTTTTCAAAGAGCTTTCCCGCGCTCGTCATCGTCGCCAACTATGGCATCGTGCTTTTAGCTCGACGTCCCTCCTCGACGTTCCTCGACTCGTTCCCCCTCTCCCTCCTCCTTAACAAATCCCGATCCGCGGTGCAATCGCCTCTGTACGTGCCTCTCGCCGAAGGAACGAAAATATCGAAATCTCGCGCGATTGTTCTTCCGATAATCCAAGAAATCTGGCTTTTAAATCTTATGCGAGAGGAGACTTTGAACAAGTTTTTTCTTAATTTCTCCAATGATTTTTTTCCAATTAAATATTAATCATTGTATTTGAGAAATTTCATTAAGTTGCAAAGATTGTCATCGCGATACGAAGCAAGATTTCATTCAGAAGAACGAAGAAAAGAGAAGGAATTTTCTTTTCTCTTCCTTCCACTCCAATATAATTGTCCAACTTCTTGTAAATATCTTTTGTCGAAAGATTAAAGAATGGAGAATAAGTAAATGATGAGGTCTAATGGTCGAACACGAATAGAAATGCAGTTGGGATAGGATAGGTTGTTTGGATGAATTTTTAGAAGGAGGAAGGAATAATTGGGGCCATGATCGAATGATTATCGAAGCAATTAATAAATGGGTGTAATTTTCTTAGCATGTTTTTAATCCTCATCGAGATTATAGATCGGTAAACTTTTCGAGAGATAGCCATTTTTTTTTATTCGTATGGAAAATTTCATATTCCATGGAATTCTTATGGAAAAATTGAAAAGAAGAGTTAATCACAATAAGACCTTTAAACTTAAACACGGTTCTTCTTCGTATCTTTCATCTATTATCTCATTGCATAATCATTTTACGTTACTGATAACGCGTTATCAGGTCTGCGTCAACGACAACCATCTACACGGTGTTGCGATAAGCAACAATAATTTTGCCTCATTCACCGAGAACATACAAATATTATAAAAGAAATTCGAAGATAAATCGAATCGAGGAAGATCTTCGACATCATTCGACGTATAAAATTCTTCCAAACTAACATAAAAATCATTGTTACGACTAAAAATTTTAATCTTTCGAAATCGTGTCAACGATAATAAATTCTAATTTGTGCAACGCGAATATAGAATTAGGAGACGAAAGAATAAATAAATTTTAATGACGATAATAATTAATTGTACGATAATTATAACTCAATACAGAGTTGTTTTTACGACCGTTCTAATTAATAAATTTCGAGGAAAATCCAAAAATGATTAAGTAGATCGGTATTTATATTTGTAATCAAACGAGACTCGACTGAAAATAGCGATTCATTTGTATTATTATTATTATGTGCGAGTATAAACGCGAGTAGATTAAATGGATCACGACTTTGGATGTGGAGGACATGATACGGGATTATTCCTGATCTCAGAAATTTAAAGGCGTTCTTCATCTTTGGTTTCGATTCCTGTTGTCCTCTTATTACTTTATTAGCTCGAGAGAGGAGAGAATTCGAGAACGGTGAGGATACAACTGTGGCAAATTTATCCGTAAAATTACCATTCCACCAGTCTAATAAAACGAAGTTTATACCGTCGAATTAGCTATAAACTTTGCCAACCGTTTAATTCGAAACAGAATTAAATGCGATCTTAAAGAAATAAAAGTAAATATCTTTTTTTTTTTTAACTATGCATTGCTCGTTACATGTAAAAATCATTTTTACGAGCCAAGAATTTTTAATTAAGAATGAAAAGTCATCCCTGAAAAGCCAGTAGTCAACTTCGATCAATCACTAAAAGCATTCCCGATAAAATAAATTCCGATTTTCAAACTGATTGCAGCATATCTGTCTCGTAAATCAAATAACAAATGTACATACGGTAGATCCACGTAAGCGGAGTATTTTCAAACTGGTCATTTTTACAAGGAAATGGAAGCGATAAAATTTGATATTCAAACAGATGTACGAGTTAAAGAACGAAGCTGTATTTTTTTTTCGCGTCACGTTGCATCCATTAAAAAAGGAAAAAAAAAAAAATAAAAAAAAAAAGATAGAAAAGGAGAGAGGAGAGTTAAATTGTCAAAAATAACAATTCTTTTTGCCGACGAAAAAAAATCTATTCCATTCAATTTCCATATAAATACTCGCTCGCTATGTTCATCACGTTCAGTTGCGTGGAAATGTTAAAACGAGATGCATTGTGCATCGGAAAGTTTATTTTAGATGGGAAAAAAGGAAAGAGAGAGAGAGAGAGAGAGAGAGTTGCTTGCATTGGTTCAATTCGAGGTATTTTCTGGTCAATATTTAATTTCAACAAATAGAACGAAAAACGACGTAACGACGATCGTTTACGATCGTTTACGATATTATAGCATGTTCTGTACAAAGTTCTTCCAGTTTTCTCTGCGAAAACGTTACCATTTTTTCGATTCTAACAGTGTCTGTTCAAAAACTTTCAATTACAAAACTTAAGACGTTTAAATTATCAATCCTAAACAGTTTTAAATTACTTTGGATTAATCTGAAGCAAAAAAGATGATCCTGAATAAGTATTCCAACAGGTCTCAGGATAATTCTAATCGAAACAGCAATTTTAAGCGAAGCTAATTCGAAACACGGATGATTTCGAATCCCTAAATTGAGCTTAAACACCTATGTCAATTTCGACTGGTTGTTGATATTGCTTCAAGATAATCGACGAGGATAATCCTAACTCTATCAAGACCCTGTTCAGATGATCCTAAATTGCGACCTAATCTTAACCCCCTCTCTCAACACCCTTAATCTCAACCCACACTAACTAACTAACACCTCATTCCCAAATACAAGGATAATTTTTCATATTCGATTAACAATGCGAATGTTCCCTATTCTTCAAGTGTCTCAAAAACATTGCATGTACTTACACATATAACTCTACAAACGAAGAGAGAACTTTATATTTTCAAAGCCTTTCCTTTTTATCCAAATTTATGCAAATTTAAATCGATATTTTTGCACGATCTTTCGTTTCGAATTCGATTTCTCCTAAATCTCGTTCAGGAAACTAATATATACATCGACTCGGCGCGAAATCTTGCCGTCCCATCCGCAAACAAACAAAGGCAGATAAGAAAAACTTGCAAAAACGTTTAATTCTCGAGAAACACTTTCGATGTTTCGTCATTCCCGTACACGTTCTATTTTATTTAAATTTATTTTCGATCGGCTCGGTTCGAAAAGTCGCGGCCGGCCATCGTTTCGAATACGCCGCTCGTCAACGTCGCTCGTAATCTCGCGAATTTACGGCCCGCAAGGTGGATCCCGCGATCCACCTGCGATCGTTTCCACGACTAGGCTCCCTCGTTAAACTCGTGTCTGGACCACTGGTATCGTTAATATCGTTGATCCGGGCTGATATGACACGGCCAATCGCGTAATTTATGCGGGCGTAAAAAAACGGTGCACGCCGTTAAAGTCGTTTCGTGGAAGTCGTTGTGAGAATAAATCGAAAACATTGTTGCGATCGGGTGGACGTTTACGACGACGTACATTATTGGCCGTTCGTTTCCTTTCGGTTTTTCGCCAAGGTGACGATGTCCGATTTTATTTCCAAATTCTTGTCGAAATTCAATTACAATTGTTGTTATTCAAGGCTAATTTAAATGGATAATTAAAGAGGGAAAGTTTCCAGAAATAATTTTGTGAAATGTCTTTCGGTTTAATGAAATATAATATTGTCAATGATGTGATAATTTTTTCTTCTTTTCTTTCTTTTGTCTCGCGGATTCTTTTTCCAGAAAGTTTCTCAATCGTGGTATACATATATAAAAAAGCATCGTGGATATTCGAAAATTCAGATTAATCGACAAAATTTTCCATCCTGGGGGATAGAAATGTCGAATAAAGGGAAACGCAAAGCTTTTTCAGAGAAAGAATAATCCAAATTAATATACCACCTATTACCCGATGAAACGACCTCGCTCGTTTCATTTTATCCCGGCAAAAAAAAAAAAGAAAGCTTTTTATTTCCCTTTTTCCAATCGATGCTCGCGATATAAATTCAGAGGAAAAAAATACAAAAAGACGAGACAAGACGACTCGAAGATTTTTTTTCTTCAAAAATGATCCCCGAGTTTCAAAGATTTTCATCTTTCCAAAGGCTTTTATCGATTCATTATCGTTAATGTTAATTAAGGTTTCTCAAAGAGCAGAGAACAACAGTTAAGATCGAAACTTTTTAAAACTTTCCATCGACCCGATTTTTCGAGCAACGCCTTCGATACGATCGTTTCCACCCTAATAAATTTCCCGTATCTTTGACTTTCAATTTTTTTTTTCTCCTTTTTTTTTTTTATCGGCGGAAGTTATTGTCGTAATGGGGAAAGTTGGTCGTTGGCCATCCCTCTCCGTGCACCGTTTCGTTGATTTACGATCGAGAATCTCCATTCCTCGATTTCCATCGAAATTTTCATTGCTAATTCGTGATTAAGTGCTATTCTTCCCTCCCACTTTCTTACAAAACGATCGTTTAAATTATTTATTATTTATTAATCGAGACAATTCCTTTCCACATTTTTCTCTTCACGTTGGAAAAATGATAAAACAAAAGTTGGAATTATTTATAAAATCTCTGTATCAAGCTCTACGTTCTACGATAAATTACTATTCCTCACTTTTTTATTTTCCCAAGGAAATTGTTCAATGAAATATAGAACACAATTATTTTCAGAAAATCACCTCTCGAAACTTTTATTCGACTTTATTCATTAAATATTCCACGCGCTATATTTTCGAAATTATCGATTATTGAAATTTAAATTTCCTCCGTAAGATGTAAGCAAAAAAAAAAAAAAAAGCCAGCCAAAAAACAAACGCGATAAATAAATGTCCAACGAACGAGCATCCCCTAATTCTCGCCCCTGCCGCGTGCATCCGCGAGGATTAAATCCCCACATTCACGGATAGTGGGAAAATGAAACGAAACGAGAGGGGGGCAATTTAATCAGCGGCAGATGCCGGAAGGTAAACGGCGCCGGGCAACGACAGGATCGAATTGTTCCCGGTAATTACTTTCGTTCACCTCGTCGACCTCGTTGGATTACGCAAAAAGCAAAGGATTCGGCCCCCCATCAAAATCCCCTCCCTCCCCTTTGTCCATCAGCTTCCCTCCAATTCCTCCTCCACGTTCCTTTATCTTTTCTCGAATTTGAACACGAGTCTCCTCTTAATCTCGTCGCCAAGAAGGGTATAAATAACGATACATTAAATGTATGAAATAAAATTGACAGAGAAAGTCAAGTAGCTAAATCGTTCGTTTCGATCAATTCCGTTTCTTGATTTATTCAAGTCTCGATCTCGCGTATATATACGACAGGCACGAGTGTAATTCGTGTGTACGTGCACGGGGGACGAGCACGTTTATCCGTTCGAATTTCCGTGGATCGGCATAAAGCCGCGTGCACACTGATCGCGTTACACACGCTCCGCCGATCGACACTATCCCATTACACGCTGATTCGGAAGCGCAAAGGGGTTGCGCGCCGCTGTTTGCGCGCGATTATCGAGCACGAAGAGGATCGGTGGACGAGTTTCAGTTCTTTCTCTCGGTTGCGGCTATTATTCTTCTTTGCTTTTCTTATTTTTGCAACAAGGATGCAACAGTTTGAGGAACTGAGCTCGTGTTTTGGGATAATCACTGCTAGTTGTGTGTATAATAATTGGACAGAAATCGAGACTTTGTTTGTCAAATCTGAGGAAATTAATGAGAAGGAATCGAGCTGAATAAATTGAAGATCAGAAGATTTTTCATCGATAATGGTGAGGAATTGATACGAGATTCTTAGAAAAAGAAATATATCGAAGAAGATGGATCTACATCGTTCGAGCAATTAAACCGTGAATCGTTAATTATCTCGATGATGAAATTGCGCCGATTCAATTTTTCTTGTCTTTTCATTCTCGAGATAAATTTGCAATTCAATGTGATCAGAATTCGTATATCGTTCCCTGAATATCGAAAAGAAAATTGTTTATTTTTCATTCCCCTGGAACGAAAATAAGAGGAGGTGAGAAGAAAAGGAATTAATTTATTTCGGCGCAAAAACGTACGTCTTATAAATAATAATTGTCGTATTAAAATGTATTTTTTTATTACTATATCGAAGCTTTGATCATTATTTTTGATTGTAAACCATCTTCACTTGAATTCCAATATTTCATCATTTCATATTTTTTCAATTATCTTTCTCTGTGAAGAACCGTATGAAAATGTTTCGACATTCCAACGGGATGAAGAAAGTAATGTTTTCACTTGCTCTGATATTTTAATTTTTTCATCTAAGGTGCAAGAACGATCGAGTTTCGAGTGGATCTGGGCAGATTTATCGTATAGCTGCTGCGTGTGTGCAAAGATGCGATATCCGATACCCGTAAATGAGTGGATTGCGTAGGTTTGACAAGCTTCTGTGGAAATTGACACCGCGACGTCAAAAGATCTGAGCGGGGATGATAGGAATTTTTCTTCACCCTCGATATACGGTTTGTTTAACAAACTCGTATATTCATCGATAAAGAGATGTAATTTCGAGATAATCCTACGTTCTCGCATAATTATTCCATTTTCATTCAAGTATTCTATATCTAATGATGTACACAGTGTTGATGGGATCATCTTTCGATTTTGGAGATGAAGATAAATATAATTATCCTGGCTCGCATCGAGAGATGCGACGTACAAGTTAATTTTTACTCCACTTTTCGCGTATAATTTCATCTTAATTCGATACGTATCACATTTCGCATCGATTGAAAAGGATATGGGACAACTGTCAGACTCTGCTGTTCACGTTGACATCGCTCATCGCGAACGATATACCTACACGCTCTAATTGGAAAGACAACGAGGCAACGGAAATTAAATTTTCTATTAAGAGGCAACGACGCGGTCCAGCAGCGTATCTTGGCTCCCTACCAAATATTCGTGATCTCGAAGAGACCATCGAAATCCCTCCCGCAACATCTAGATTTTTAAATCGAACGAATTTTTGAATATAACTTTATTCGACCGAGTTATAGACTCGATGGTCCGGAAAATTGATATCCCATTCCCATGCATTGCACACACAATCCTTCGAGAGGAGAACATCTCTTTTTCACAAGGGATTCGTACAATTCTCGCAATTCTCCTCTCTTCGTCGTAATCGCGAAACCCTTAACCCACCGTGAATCTTGTTCTAATAAATTTTCCTCCTACGATTCGTTTCGATTTTTCCACACAAGCTTGAGAATAAGAATTCGAAATCTCCAGCATCGTGATGATTCACATATATATATGTTCATTTTCATAAAGATTATTCATCGATATAAAATTGTTAAATTCGAACGTTACCTAACGATACCTGAAAGATGGGATTAATAGAGCACAGGTTAATCGGATAGTAGGTTAATTAGAGGCCTCTTACCGTACACGTGACCGTGGATAGCTTATAGATACCGGGTTTTGCGTGCTACACTTACCTGAAACAGAAATAAGTTCACAGTATGTTAGAACGTTATGAATATTTTAAGGAAGACACGTGACGCGATGTGTCACTTGCGTATATAATGCCTTATCGTTTTCAGCTGTTGCGCGCCCCCGCCTTCCTGCCTCGATAAGAGGGCCGCGCATTTTCACACGCCGTTTCCGCGAAAACTGATTATTCGAGGGTAGATTACGCAATCATTCGGAAATATTATTGTTATTATCATCATTGTTTTTTTTATTAAAAGAGAAATTGATCGAAGGAGAATATCGAGATATATATTTTTCACGTTTTCTAGTGGTGAGAATTCAACGAAGTGTAAATCTATAAACTGTAAAACTTGGTGGTCAGTAACATAGTCGGTGAACCACGACCGAGGGAATAAAACTTTCATGAGGCGGTACGCTTCGATCAGTTGGACAAGAAGATAAATCTAAGAGAAAATAAATTCAGGATAGGATTATATTTTATTCTAGTACGTTTATGCATGGAACGTAGAATCATCCTTTAATTTGTTCCTTCTTGATAAATTAATTTGTAAGGTGTAATATATATCATAATTTTCTCACAACAGAAGCAAAATTTATAATTGATTCTTTTTTTAATTAAATGATTCAGAATTTAAAAATTTTGAACAACAAGTTTTAGTATCACTTCTGCGACTGTCCACAAAGATTTTCCATCCATTAGTCACCTTATCACTGACAATGAATTATATCCACGTTACACTATATACGACACAACGTAACACGTGCATTTTCCAAGTGTACCATTTGAAAACTTACTAAAGTTTTTCAGATACAGATTCTTCAAAAATATCATGCGTTAAGAAAATGTATATATTTTAATTAATAATCACTTGGAAAAGTTTTTAAATAAATTTTACTTCAGAAATATCCATCGAAAAATAAAAATTCGCTAAAGAAAGTATCAAAGCATCCTCGAAATCGTACTTTTCAATCTCGAAATTCCATTAGGAAGTGGCGTTGAAGAAAAACGTCGCGGTGAACAATGAACGCGAAAACGTGGAAATTGTGGGGATCGTAAAAAGCGCGGGCCATCGGGGGGAGGGGAACAGCTTTATAACCCGAATTTATCGCGCGATTTTCGCCCACTGATTTGTTTCCTGGCCTCACGCAATCGCTATCTGCTGCGAGCGAACGATTGATCTTCCTACGAATTTCGTGAAAATATCTTTGATAAGTGCGGTCGCGTCTCCATTTGCGCCATTTCTCTCCCAATTCTGTCACCGTATCGGATGAAGGGAAATAAAATTGAACCGTCTCCTGGGGCGGAGAATTAGAATTTATTATGCATAAACTCTTCGATATCTTTCGATATTCTGAATAAAATAATATCTAATAAGAATTATTAGAACACTGTCTGTCCCATTGTGCAACAACTTTAGCCTTGATTATTATACAAACATAACCGCATAAAGATCAAATATCCTAGTAATATAATATTACATCTTTTATTATTACTTTGAAGAATATATAAAATTACCATCCTTTCTCAATATATATACACGTAAATATACATATAATGGAATAATAATAATTAACATTGTATCGATCCGATTTATTGTCCTTTTTATCTCTACGTGCAAGAAGAAAAATTTCACGTTCGTATCTTTCCATCCTTAATAGTTTCGTTTTTATACGCTGATCCGCATTTACCGATTATCAGTGTCATTAATCAACAAGTTGGAAAGCAAAAATCGGTACATTGTATTAATAGGGAGAAAGATGGAACGAAATAGAATACAACGTAGAGCTGTAATTATTTTACATCCTTATTACCGTCGCTTTATTTTATCATCGTACCATTGCATTTGTCCCCAGAGCAATCAATTGTACCAGTACCTCTATCTCTCTGATCACAGTGAACAACTATAATCAGCCGTAATTTTTTCTTTCCTTATCAGAAATACCACAAGTGTTAATAATTCTGCACCGGCTGTTAGTGTTTACGTTTTATCATTACGTTTTCTTCGCCTCTTTTCCCGGTAAACATTCATCATTTTATTATTATTTTTATTAATACGTTAAAGAAATTAAAAATCTCTCTTATTTCGTAATCTTCGAACACGTATAAATCCTCTTGAGAAAATTATTTATTATAAATTTAAATAAAATATTCTTTTAAGTAGAATTGTAAATTAAATTTTCAATTTTTAATCACTCTCGCAAAATAAAAAAAAGAATCAAAAAGTGATAATTTTCCAAAGTGACGAGATGATTCCCGATATTTTATAATACACAAATAAGTGCCAAAAATTATTAATTAAAGGATGACAAACCCCTATATAGTATTCCGTATATAACGAACATACGAGTCTCGATCGTTCAAATCGATTAGAAAAACCGATCCAATCAATTCCATCGTTCAAATGGCATTCAATGTTGAAAAAAAAAGCAGAGAAGGGAGCTCGAAACGACGGACGAATCAATCTATTACACGGGATGGAAAAGCGAATTAAACCTAAAATACAACGAGGATGCCTTAACGAGCGCGTCAAAAGGATCGAATTTTCCCTCCCTTTTTTTTTTTTTTTTTAATATTTTTCCAAGCCAATTCGTCGAAAATGATTTTCCTTGGAAAATCTGGGGCTCGTCAAAGTATTCTGCTCGCTCGCCCGGACAAAAGCTACGCGATCGAATTCGCAACACGTGGAATCATCTTTCGGAACGAAATAAAAACGCGGATAGATAAAGGGAGGAGAGCAGAGAAAAACAAGATTTGGAATATTTGAAGAGACGAAGGGGGAAGAAGAAAGAAAAATAGGGTGTTAAAAATGAAATAAACCGGTTTGCGGACGCATCGAGGCTTGCAACGCTCGAACGAGGGTGGATCTGGGGGATGTGAAGGCAAAAAGGAATAGGATCGAGGGTAAAAAAGTTACAAGTCGGAATCGTGATTCGAAGCGTTCCGCTGAAAATTGATGTTTTTTTTTTTTTATTATTTCCCCTATTTTTATACTTTTCTCTCTCTCCCTTTTTTTTGTTCTCCCTTCCTCTCTTTCTTTCGCTTTCCGTTCGTTTTATCAGAGATAAAAGAGTAAGGCGAGCGTTGGACAGAGACAGATATGTTATATACGACACGACTCGGTTTCCACTACACACGCATGGTAAATTGGAAAATGGAAAAAAAAAAGGAAATATTTATTATATCGAAACAGGTGGAAAGATTTCATTAACGGGTTATTAATTGGTTGTTTCACGATTGTGCCAAGTTTTTCCCTTTGGAAATTGGAAAATAATTTAATAAAATCCGTTCAAATGTGATAATATTATCTTTAATCATTTGATAACGATAAATCCTGTACCGTTATTCCATTGAAAAAAGAAAATAAAATAAAATATCCGCGCACTTTTCACGCATCATTTTAATCCACGGATTAAAAAGGGATTAAAAAAAATATTTTCGCAAATTTTTAACAATAATAATTTTCCCCTCGGTCAATTACTCGATTAAACTGCATCGTGAAAATTTACACGAATTATCATCCGTATTATGGGAAGATTATTCGTGCGAGATGTTCCAACGGAAAGAGCGAGGGGAGAGGATGAAGAGGAAGGTGTAACGTGGTCTCTACCATGGTCGAAGAGAATGCTATTTTCCGTGGCTGAACGAGCGTTATTTATTCGCGTCGAACGCCGGAAGCGGCGGCATCGCCGCGGGAATTACGAAATTTACCTCGTACACGTCATCTCGCGGCACGGAAATATTTCCACCGGCGTGGAACGGAGCTAAAAATTCCCTCCCCCTCGTCGAAAAGTGGGACGCGGCAATTTGGCAAAATTTTCAAGCTTTTTGACGAATAAACGTTGGCCGCAAATTGTCCCTTTTTCTCCCGGCCAAACGGAAATTAGGATGGCAGATGCGTTTTATATTCTGCCTCGGCTGGAAACTGGCTGTGTCTGTTAATTAAAAGGGAAGGGTTTGGTTCACTATTCACAAATGAATAACGCAACGATCCTTTGAACGCCATCGTCACTTTTTTTTAGAAATGTTTTCGAATCCAAGCAATGCTCTTTACAGTTATTCTCGATGCGAATGAATTTCTGAAACTTGTAAAAGATATTCTTCCAGGACATTTTTCCCTCGAATGTTTTCAATAAGCTTAAGTTTAAGAAAACAGGAAAATGAGAAAATTTTGAGAATTCTTATCTTATTTATATTCGATCGAGAAATACATTTTCAGAAACAACGATTAACTCTTTTATTCGATGAAATAAGATCCTGTAAGAAGGACATCGGAGAATAAAACTCGCGTTTCGAGCTGACTTCGATTTCATAAGCTGCATTAAAGGCTCGTAAAATTGTGCAACGAAAATCGACGGAAACGTGACCGACCTGGTTATCGGGAATTTTCAATTTGTGCCAAAGTGTTAGCCCATTTTTCCAGGTTAAGTTTCGCGAAGGGAAGAGCTAATGGAATATCGGGCAAACTTTGTTTGATCATCCTGATTTTGAACGGGGTGAGGATGCGTAAATTAGGTTGCAACGGATTCGTAACTATTTTTCCCAAAGTTTATCATCGAGTTAAACGATATTTAATTATCCTGTATTTGTTTTTACTTTTCTTATCAAATACGATTGAATTTTGTAAATAATTTAAGTATATACATAACGAATAAAAAATAACGATAATGACGTACTTGGGAATAAATGTTGCTCTGGAAAATATTTCTGATGAAATGACTCGACTCGACGAGTCTCAAAACTTTCATTCTCGAGTGAATATTACCTATACTAAAAGAAGAAAAAAAATTCAGCAGAAACATTTCTAAATAAAGGTAAGAAATTTTCTAATTAAAAGTTTCTTATTCGAATCTCTTAAATACAAGAAGAAGAAGAAGAATATACGAGATTTAAGAATTAAATTTAACATATCAATTAATAAAAAAGAACAAGTCGAATTTGTATCTAATCATCCATTCTCGCGAAGAAATAACTCATACTTATTACACAACCTAACAACACAATCGCGACTTCCTCATCCATCTCTCATCTTCGAAGAGAAGAATCCATACATACACACACATTACAAGGATTCAACGCTCGGAATCGATCGCCGAAACGCGTGCATCCGCGTGGCGTGCATCCGAACTTGATGACCGCGCGAGAGGAAGGAGTGAAGAGTGAAAAGCGAGGAAACGAGAGAGAGAGGGAAAAGGAGAAAAAGGGCGAGACGAAAGAAGGGAAAGAGAAGGAAGGTTTCAGTACGCTGGCGCGTATCTATCGATCCACTTTCGAGGACAGCGGTTGCGGGATGAAGAACCGTTGCATCCACCACGGCTTAGTCGACCATCGTGGTTCCATGGAACCGTGTCGCAACAAGCCGATGCCGTTCATCATGATCCATCCATCCATCGATCGATCACACAAGTGTGCTCGTCACAAGTCGTCTTGGAGGGGGAGTTTCGGTTTCGGTTTTCTTTCTTTTTTTTTTTTCCAAGATGGGAACGATTCATCATCGTCGAGCCGAGAGAAATTTATTGCTTATCTTGAGAGATAGACTCGTTCGATCGGAGGAGAAACTCGTGTTTCGTGGTATATCGCGCCATTGTCTCGTCGATAATGGGATGGATCGAGGAGGGTGGAGAAGGTTTGAGAAGGTTGTTCGGGATTCCGGAGGAGATATCTTGAGATTTTTCCTCGTGTTCGAAAATTTAATTTTAAATAGAACGAAAGGTGTCGAACCAATTCGAAATAATTCATTAAACGCGTAATTAAATTGTATTAAAAACAGTATAAATATAATAATCCGTTTATATTGCGGAGAAACTTAAGGAATCTTAATATAAACTCTTCAAACTATCCCTCCAAAATTTCACTTACAAAGTATTATCGTCGATCTATCGAAATATAAACTAAAAATATAAACTATAAATCCTTTCACCTGTCAAACGATTCCCTTTTTCATTTCCTCGAACGAACACCAACAATTAAACTTAAAGAAGCCGTTAAATATATCAAACACGATAATGAAATATCCACGTTCCTTCGAAACAGCGTTCTCAAACGGAACAAGATTCGGGAGGAGGATATTCTCCTCCTCCCTGACAGGATCGAAGATCAATATCTGGGAGGTGTCCGATTGAAATCGATCGAATCGTCCCGATATCGAGAGTGTCCGGGTGGCTCTCGTGACTGGCTAAATGGGTCGAGAGTTTGGCACACGGAATCGCGGATTGCCGTTGCCAAATTCTGCGAATGCCACACACGATCGTGTGCACGTATCGCGCGCGTGTATCGTTGGATCATCGATCGACGCGCGATCCTCTCTCGTTCGGAATTCGTTGTAACACCCCGTCCGGAATACATTGTTCCTGATTGACTTTGTACACGTATATGGTACACGATATATATATACATATATACATATGCATCGTGCGACTTTCGCGGTCACTTTGCGAAACGATGCGGATTAAACGGACCAAGTGAATTATGAACGCGTATCCACCGTGGACATTTCGCCGTGGACGCGTTGATTTCGCGTATTTATAGTTCACTGTGTAACACGGATCTTTCAAGAAGAGAGAGAGGTGTGGGTTACGGTATTATTATATTATTCGAAGAGCGGGGGGACAGGAAATTTATTTATCGAGGAACGTGTATATGTGCGTGTGTATAAGCTAGTTTCTTGGTATTCTCTAAGAATAACAATTTCTCTGCGTCGAATCTGTTCCATATTGTAATAGGAGAACTCGTGCCCTCCCCTCCCCGAGATCTCAACGCCCATCGTTATGGTTGAACGATTCATTTTTGCGACAGTTTGTCACATTCGAAATTTTTCCAATCTATTCTCTTTTACATCGTTCTCTTTAGATTAAAACGAGGGGATTATCGTTTTCTCGAAAGAAAATAAGAATCGAATCGTTTTCGTTTCCTTCGTCGTTGAGAAAATTACGGGAAATTGTTTCGTTTTCGAGAAATGATAAAAGTGGTGTCGGGTTGATGGTGGTGGGATCGATTGGAAAAACTTCACTAGGCTGACAGAAAGTATAAAAGAGGCGGAGGGAAGACTCTCGAAAAATGAGAAACCGGAAATCGTCTACCGATTCCGGAAGTTTGTCCCGACGACGTGGATTCCCCGAGTATCTCGGAGGGGGGGAGATCTTGTTTTCCAAGGCATTAATTCGCCTGGACACGGGGTGAAACGTCGGAAATGACGAAACGTGGTCGTGTCGGGGGACGTCGATTCAATTTTCACGACGTTTCCGCTCGAAAACCAAACAACTTTCCCTGAGAAAGGCTGGCTGGAAAATGGAGAATGTGAAACGATAACTCCATTTCCAACACGATATTTCACACACTGTTCACAAATTATAACGCTGATTAAAAATATCATGATATAAATCAAGAAGATTTAAACGATTCAAATACAAATATATATAGAAAGCTACTCGATGCAGTTCGCGATTAAATTACGAATAGTGGATGGAAAAAAGAAGATCGTATAAAGTTTCACCCTATGATCTCGCTCTATCGATCAAAATCGACGAAACGAGAATCGTTGACCCGTCAGAGGCGCAATATCTCGTTACAAATAACGAGTTCCCTTGAAATTCATTCCGAGTGCGAGCGCTCTCGAAAGTGTTTCCCCGTGGAAAAAGCATTGATTATACAAAGAACGATTTTCCCTTCTCCTTTCTCAAAGAAATTCGACTCCTCCCCTCGGTTAACGGATTAATCACCCTTCGACAATCGAGAGATTTTTCGATATCTATGGATTATTTCTCAACTACAGTAATCGAGCAGAATGTTAACGTATTATTAACGTATTCTTTTTGGAGATGGTCGATTCAGATGATCAAAAGAAGAAAAGTTGGTATATCGATTGAATATATCGGATTTGAGGAGGCAAAAAAGAAGGAGAGAGAGATAATGTTTGACGAAGATCATTAACTCTTTCAACTCTAAATGGAATACGTTTATACTTTTGATCCTCAATGCGTGATCTAATTATTTTTATAGCTTTTTAATTTTATAATTATCGTTAATATAATCACGTTTCAGAAGATCGTTATAATTCAATTCTAATTGAAAATTTAAGCGGTCGCGCGTAAACCACCATCTTTCAAAGCGGTACAGTAATAGTCCGCTCTCGAGTTTCCTTCTTAAGTACACAACAAACCAGAAATCCTATCAGGAAAATTCGAATCGAATTGCCCCCGCCCCCCAATTTCAAACTTCGAACAATTCCCATCGAGAATCGATTAAACGCGAGGCGGACCGCAAACACGCGTAGAATCTCGGCGAGGAGGCGAAATAAATCGGGCAATTTGCAAGATGTCCAACCGATTTCTCATAATCGAGACAAAAGGGGGAAAAAAGGCAACAGTTGTTCAAGTTAGATTGGAAAATTAATCGATCGATCGAAACATATCGTGTATTTCTATCGATTGATAAATATCTTACGTGACAACTTTTGCATTTTCTTTCATCTTCGATGTGAGCAACGACGCATTTTGCCGATAATTTTTCCACGAGAATCGTGAAAGGGTCAATCCGTTGATTTACGACATCATCATAGCTTCTTGATGCGAAATCGATACACGATTTCGAAAGCTCATTCATCGGTAAATTTGATCTTACTTTATGGAAATATACCATTCTCTCGACGTTTTGGAATTTCATTCTTTTTTTCTCGCCGATTCTTGTGGATCGAATTAATTTTTGATCGAATCGTAAGGTTTTTTCGATCCAATTCAATCAGTATTATTCCTCGAAATATATTTACAATAAAATTATTGCAAATAACTGGTCCGAATAAATTGATAAACCGAACCGTTTAAAATTTTGCCCATCGCTGCAGATCGTCAGCAGCCTGCGCCTGACACGTGCCCGCTTCCGGTTCCTAATTTCGCGGCACAACAGAGGGTTGGAACGTTTCAATCTCGCGAAATAATGCTACCCACGTGCAGATATAACGTTCAAATACGTTTGAACACGGTCCGCGGACACGTGTCCGGATAATTTCTCCCGAGCTTTGCGTCGTATCGGTGTTGGATTATCGGTAAATAACATCGATTTAGAACGATTTAGGGGGTGGCGGGGTGTTATTCCACGTGCACGTGATAGAATTTATTCCGAAAACGTGAGAATTCGGATGGGAGAGGATTTTCGTTCAAAATACAAATTGTTTCCAAGTTGTGCATCGTTTATGAATAATTTTCCGAATGTCTTGAATGTTTCTCTTATTGCTTGAATTATTTATCCCTAATTTAACTCCGTTTCAAATAATAAAGAAGGTTCACGAAGCTAGGAATATTTAAAAGAGAAACCGAGGAGATCTTCCTCATCTTTCTGAGGACCTAGTTTTCTCAAAAAATTCTAAGTGTACAAACTTTAAAAAAGACGAAGAAATCGGCAACAATGAAGAGAATCTAACGACGTATTGACAAATAAAAAAAAAGCCACCTGACCTCATTCTAAAAATAATAAATCCACACAAACGTAGAAAGCAGTGGTAAAGTAATCTCCTCCTCTCCTCGTATTTGGCCCAAACATTTGAATCCAAACCGAAACTGGTGAAAAACACTCTCTAGACAAGGATTGAAAAACATCATTATACGAGAAAGAAAGGCCCTTCACGTTTTGGAAACGCGGGAGAAGAGGTCCGAAAATATTCATCGCCGGGTTGTTCAAAGTCGTTTCATCTCTTCGTCTCGTCCACGTGCATAACTAGCGTACTCTCGTGATTTCGGCCCGGCCTCGTCGACACAAAGAGGGAAGACGCAACCTGGGTGTCCGACCCAGGGGTTGAAGAGCCTCGTAATCCGGGGGCAGTGACACGTAAGTAAGACGCGGAGAGGAGAAAGGGCCTCGAGGGCCTTCCACGGTTCGCTGTGGAGGGGAAAGATCGACCGTTTCGACCGTGGAACATCGTGTGATTCGGAGATCTTTGTTCCAAAGCGATCTTTAGATCTTCAGAAGTGGACTGGGAATCGGAGAGGGATGGATGAATCTCGAATCTGCGAAGAGATCGAATGATGAGGCTTTGACAATTTTTCAGAATTGTTATGGAGTTATTAAAAATGAAGAATTAGAAATATCGATGAAATAGTTGAGGATTTACGATGTTTTATAATGGCTTTTTAAAGGAAAATAATTGATAATTGACGATATCCATATATTTTTTGGTAATTTTGGAATAATGTGTATGAATAATCACGATCCTACTTGAATTGAAAGTAATAGATTTCTATTATATTTTGTTTCAAATAAAAAAGTTAAAATGAAAGTGAAATTTTTCGTTATGTTAATAAGAGTAAAAGGTTTTTACAAAAGATTTTAATATCTTAAGGCACGATATCGATAATCATCTTCAATTACTCGAGATAATTACAACAATAACCTCCTCAGAAGTGTTTAAACTCTCAAACATCGACAAAATTTTCACTATTCAGCATCATTCCAAGATTATTAAAAACCATACATCCCAACACGTAAAACAAAACAAAAAAAAAATTCTTTCTCACGAAGAATCTCGCGGATTGGCTCACCCTTTGCACATACTCGTCAGGGTATTTAAGTGTACGTGAAATAAAAAAAGACCACCTTGGTTCGTTGGAAAGGTTGCAGCAGATAGCGATGGGGCCGAGTATATCGCAAGATTCGAACAACTAGAAAAACTAGATTTCCTTTTAAAATACTTTTGAAATTTCCAAATCCACGAATAACAAATATTATAATTTCTACTTATCAAATATAAATTATACTATAATCTTTACATATAAAACATTCAAATTCCACAGAACGATTCTTCCCATCTATTCCATTCAGATCAAGAAATTTCACGCCGAACTCGATCCCATCGCTATCCACGAATCTACGAATCGCCCCCCCGCGATCGTTCACCCAGAATAATTTATAACCACGCTGAAAGTAACCATTTAATACCGTTCGAATTCTATGATCCCCATAATTTCCTCGGATCTACAATTACACACTCGATCCCATCGCTATCTAAGCGAAGCGGGGTTGAATCGGAAGGACGACCTTTCTCTCCCCTTCTCTCGTCGAAACGCGGCGTTATATTTATCGAGAGGCCTTGCTTGCCGCAGGAGGCGTGCGTGCGAAAACGCAACGCGCTCGAGAACGCGCTCGTATCGACCGGTGTCGTTTACCAGAGAGAGAGAAAAATCACAAGATAGAGAGAGAGAGAGAGAGAATGGGGAGAGACGACCTTTTTTCCCGCCTAGTTAAGCTCCATCGTTGGAAATCCGACCGGAAGGACGCGGCTATAAATTTTTCATTCGATCTGACGGAAGCCTCGAGAGGCGCCAGATTCGCGAGATTCTCGTCTCGATGATAACGAGCAGGACTCGAATATATATATAAGAGGAGAGGAAAACGCTAGATATTCGATCGAAGATGGCGACGATGACGATAATAACAGAGCCTGTGTATCATGGTGGAGAAATTCCAGAGGGAGGAAGCTCTCTCTCTTTCTCTTTTCCGGATTTCTCGTCTCTCTCCCTCCCTTTCGTCCTTTATCCTTAACTTTCTATTCAGGACTCTTCTCCTATCTACGGCGTTGAAAAATAACGAGGCAACCGAGGGAACAAAGCGGCAACTTTGAAAGCGGATACGTCGTTACAGTGGAAAATTCATCCATCCCCGTCGAAGCAGAAGCTGCGGTAATTAAACACGTTGGCGAACGTCGCGGATCCTGAAACGCGAGCCCTCCCCCTATCATCCTACAGGAATTTAGCCCAGTTACACCAGAAGGGAAAGAAAGGGGTGTTGATCGAGAGAAGGAAGGGGAGGGAAGTCAGACGTTAGACCAGGGATAAATGAACGAGTTCGAAGTGGCTGGATCGAAGGAGAGAGAAATTAACTGTTAGAGAGGGAGAGAAATTCTCTTCCCTTGTTGAAAAGAATTTTTATCAGGATTAATTTATTCCTGAGACATTTGACAAATTTTATATAATTTAACTAACTTGTATATTGAGAATTATATATATATATATATATATATAAAAATTTGGAAAATCGTAAATTGCTCGAAGTCACCTTCGAATCTTTTAAAATAGAAAACTGTATCATTTCTTCCCCTTTCTTCTCGTGTATATATATATATATATATATATATAAGTTTCGCGTAAAATAATACGATACATTAGACGGAAAGCATAGTAAACTTGTTTATTTTATAGACGAGGAACACGTGAGAGAAAATTTTAATCGTGCCATTATTATTCAACGGGTGGAAAAAAGGAGAGCGAAACGGCGCGGAAGAGGAAAAGGAGGAGGAGGAAAGGAGCAACGAGTCGTAATAAAGGCGGGGGAGAAACTTCCAAGTCCGGAGTTTGTCGTTCATTGATACAATTCACGCGAACGAACTCGATAACAGATATAACGAGGGCTGATAAAGAAACGGCACGATTTTAACGACGTCGCGAAATATGGCGACAGAAATTTATAGTCGGCTGTACACTACTTCTCTCGCTTCTTTCTATATATTCCTATCTCTCCCTCTTTCTTCTTGAAAATGAAAAAAAAAAAGAAGGAAGGGAAGAGAGAAAAAAGAAAGAAAGAAAGAAAGAAAAAAGGAAACGAGGAGAAGTTTAAACCGGCTTTTAGAGGAGAACGGTTATTACGGATATAAAAACGAGATTGGACGATGACGATGATGACTTTAACAACGATATCGCGTCGTTTCCAACGTCAATCGTCATCCCGACGCGGCGAACCTTTGAGAAATTCCGTGAAACGCCCCCGTTTCAACCAGTACGCACAACGAGAGAAAAAGAATAAAATCACTTTTACAATTTATAAGTAAAAACGTCCGGTTGATCTCTCGTGCGTGTGCACGCGCGATTCACAAAGTCGGCTATCAGATATTGAGACGATATCTATCGCGAGTTATTTTATTAATTTTATTAATTTTATTAATATAAAGAATCAGTTTGTAGAATCGATCAAACGTAAAATAATATCGAATTTTCAGAAATTTAAAGATTCGAAAATATAGCTACATTACACGTCTGTAACGTATTCCCCATATTAAATTGTTTTATAGAGAAAGAAAGATTCCATACTCGAAAATATTTCACGAAAATATTCGAAATATTCGTTCGAATGAATATATATCATTGAACGAGATAAACAATTCTATAGTTGACACGCGAGTGCTATTATTTGTATCGTTTCAATGTACGACAGTTCATTAATGAAATAGACACGATGGGTGACGTATCGATCGCAATTCACGAAATATCATGATTGAAAGATCGTGAAAGCTGTTGCATTTGTTTAGTTCGAGGCAATTCGATTCGAAAAAATGATCAACGATCGATACAAAATTACTACCTCACGAAAAATCATTAAAAATTACAAATTCTATTATTCAATCGTAAGATAATCACTTGTAACACGTTTGAGACGACATTAAGACAGAATCTATAATTAAAAAAAAACAATGCGACATTCTTTGAATAGTTCAGATAACAAATATGTAAAATAGATATTTTTTTTACAGCGTAATGCTTCGTGTTATATAAGAATTATTCTATATTTTCTCCAGAAGAGGAAGGAATAGAATCAGTGGGATTTTTCCTCCCGTTAATTCGAGAGCTCGACTCTATTTTGCGGGAAACGATACTCGTTTACTGTCTCGAACGATTGCATACCGGATAAGGAGAACGTGACTTCCGAGTTGTTTCCAAGATTTTAGAATTTGCATCATGGTGGAAAGAGAGTATAGTTTAATTCGTTTACGAGCGGAATTGTTCCATACTTTCGAGTTGGATTGAGTGGAGAATGAGATGAAATTTGAGGCGATAAATATCCGAGGCGGAGAACATTTCAACTAAGATCCATTTGTAACTTTGAGAAAATGGAGAAGATGATGAAAGCTTTTCGATTACTGCGGAAAATCAAAATTTAAGGTAAGTTTTTACGATGGTTTAATTATCTTTCGTTTTTCTTTAACAAAAAAAAAAAAAAATAATAATAACGAGATATCGAGAGATAGATTGGATTCAAATAAAAGTGAATATCGAAAAAGAAACTCATTTCAACGTACACGTGACATACACTGTCAGTTCATTTCTGGATGTACGTCAACGTGAAATATAATTAAAATATCGTAGATCCAAAGATATAAAAATATAAGGATTACGTAAATAATTTCCTTAAAATTCCAATGTTAATCTTTTTCTTTTTCCAAACATATATTAAAATTTCCGCAAAAAGATAAAATTAATATTTTTCAGAAAAATACCGAAGAATATTGCCAAATTTCCTACGAAAACTTGGAAAAATTTGGCAAACTTTCAAAAATTCATAAAAACTTCGGAACCTCGAAATATTAAAAAAGGGAGGAGATAAACTTTCGATAAAGTTAGATAAAGAAAGGAATCCCAAGATGATAACTCCTTCTTGAATAAGAACACACACACACAGATTCGCAAAAAAATCTACGTTTTACGAAGAATTGGATAAAATTTGAGACAAGAATTCTTCATTGTTAAAACGACAGGAATGTAAATAAACGAGCAACTAACGCGAAACAATATCAATTTGACTCTGTTCATCAGATTAAGCGCGTATTAATTAAAAAGTTTTATAAACAAAAAGAGAGAAACCGGCGATCTTTGACTTGGCGATTAATCGTGCAATCTCCTCATTCAGGAAAATATTGTTTAACGAGCGTCAATCAACGTAGAATTATATTACATGCAATGAATCACTATACACGTAATTGAAATGCATGGTTGAATGATCGATGAAGTCTTTATTACAGGTATGATCCGATATTGAGATTTTTATTGAATCGTTACATCATTTTGATTTGTTTAACTAACTAAAATGGAAATTATACAGGAAATTTTGCATTTTATCAAGGAAATTTATAATAATAAAGTAATATCTCTTCTAACATCTCTTCTAACATTATTACTTTCGTGACGTCTTCATTAAAAAATTAAACTTCCTTTTGAAAAATTATTTCCTTTTGAAATTATTATTAAATAATTATTATTCTCGTTTATAAACCCAGGCTAACTTTATACAGAAGAATGGGCATTCTATTCCAAAAAAGGAAATATTATATTAATTAAAATTTCATGATAAAATTTAATTAAATCTCTAAGCTCATCGATCGATAACTTCGACACGTGTCCAAATATCCCAATCAGATGAAACATACGACTTCGAACGTCAATATTAACATATATTATCCATCAAAGAGTAAAATCTCTTTGAAAGGAGGCACACTTTCAAAAGAACCGACTACAACACAGCGTGAAGAGAAAAATCGATTCACAAATGGCCTCAAAAGTCAAACCAATATCTCAATCATCGCCCGTACGTCTCGTCTCAACCCTCTATCCTCCCACTCCACCCCCAAAGATTCCAACGATTTTCTAAATTTTACCTTGTCGACAATCCCAAGTGCAAGCGCCAGTCGATAGTTAATCACGATCCTCGAACAAATCCTAACCGCTAGAAACCGCGACTGGGGACCGCAGAGAATCAATCTACCAATGCTCCACGGATCGTTCGTGACCCCCTCCTCCCTTTCCTATTATAAATCGAACTCTGAACTGAAAGGGAGCACGTAGGATCAACGTACAATACACACGAGCTGATCTTCTTCATCCTTTTCTCTCCTTTTCTCTCTGTTTTCCTCCCTTTTGACTCGTGTGTGGCCTTCCAACGCGGCAGCAACCTCGACATTTCCCCAGATCGTGGAGGGTTAAGCCAAGCCTTAAACGGAGAAGCGAAATAGCGAACGAGAAGAAAGAGAAGGAGAAAGAGAGACAGTGTAGGGATAGGCGGTAATCCCCCGCAGAGTCTCCATTGTACGAGGATCTCTTTTAACCCCCTCTCGGTCTTTTCCAAGCTGCATGTAAATACAGGCTGACCACACAACCTGAAAGATGCTTGTGGAGGAGGGTAGGGGGTTGAAAGAAAACACCGGACACGGCGGTATGTTATGAATAAGGTATTCCATGCGTTACTACGGGGTTGGCCGTGTGTATTGATCTGGCCACGGTGCCCCGCCTCTCTCTTTCTCTCTCTTCACCCCTTGCTTCGCCCTCGCCTCGTCTCTGTCTCTCCCTCTTCCTCTCTTCCCTCTCTCGACCGCTGTTGTTCTGGCATCTTTCTACGTGTCGTTGCTTTTTCTGCTTGTTCCCTTCTCTCTCTCTCTCTTTCTCTCTGACTCTTTTGTTTTTCTCCAGATGGAGGTTCTCGAAGAGACGTAGAATTAGATTAATGAGAGGATACGAGGAATTTTTTTTCCCTTCTTTCTTTTTTCCTTTCGCATTTCTCACCGGAGATGTTGTTTGTTTTAGGGACGATTGAATTAGAATGGAATACGAATTGAAGGGCGATCGTTCACCTGTTGATGCGTGAATACGATGGGCCGTTGTCCTGGCACACGAAGACCTCCAGGGAGAAGGATAACGATTATTGTCGGAGAAGTGGCTTCCGGTATCCTTCGATGGACACCGTCGTCTTTTTCTTCGTTGATTGTCGTTGGACAATTCAGGTTTTTTATAAATATATTCTTCTATAAATGATTTCTTTTCAGATAGAATTCAAAAACGGATATTAACTCGTGCTCTCTCGATTTTCCAAATATTTAAAAGGTAAGATATCTTGTGTATAAAATTATCAGCACGACAATGTAATATAAATCTTTAATTTTCTTAGATCCATTGTCCGTTAACCCACTAAAGGATTTCCAATTTTCGAGGGATTCCATCAATTTTTCGTGGAAACGATCGTTGCGGAGGGAAAAAAGAGAGAAACGCAACCCCGCGGTTTCGAAGGGGGTAAGATTAAAGGCGAGGGCGGGACGAGAAGAAGGCAGAGTTCGATCAGATATATTCCGTTGGGTTTCGAAAAGCGGGCCACGTAATGAATTCGTGCGCCCTTCGTCGATGGCCTGGTTTCATTGCGAGCTACGCCATGCTAAATGAAGGTACGACCTTCCGCGCGAGGGTCGCGCGAGGTCGCCGAAGATTAGTCGCCGCTCCTTCGTGAACCTGAAATTTCCCCGGCTCAGGAAATTCATCGAGAGGATCCGTGAATTAACACATTCACATATGGTCGTTCAACCCTCTCTCAATAATGGATAGATACTTTTAAAATCGCACAGGTTTTTTTATTTATTTATTTATTTATCCTAGTTTCCGCGTTGAATTGTAATTAATTTGTAATTGTATTGTAATAATATTTAATTATATAATGTGATGAATTATCATTGTTCGATAGAAAGAAGAAAAAACGGCATTGAGACGAAGGAAGGAAGCCATCGCGCGAGCTGTTAACCCTTTCATCGTTGCGAAACCGTACATAGGTTTAAAACGGTTTCTGCAGTTTAATTTATCACCTGGACCATTTATCTTCCCGCAAAAATTAAACTGATCTTCTTACTACCGCCATTTCCCCTAATCAATCCCAAAAAAACGTTGACACATACGTCCTCGAGATACAATTAGCCCGGCTAATTTCATCCCCCGACTTTTCTTATCGACCATTTGTGAATAGGGGTGGCTCGTTCAAACCACGTGTACACTCTTCTTGCCTCGTAAGTGGACGACGTAATAACAAATTGAAGGACAAATCTGGGCAAAGATACGCTTGTTCCACCGATAATTGATCGAGTTGAGGGTAAGTCGACAGATTGTTCTTTCAGAACAAAAATGTACGAATATGAAAATTAACTTCAACGTATTTTTAGAATCATCTTTATTCGCGAAAATAAAAGAGTGTTTAAATACAAAAAGGGAGAGAATCGACGAGTCTGATAATTTCCATTCACCAATACCGGACATCTGAGATACCTTTACAACTTAAAAAGAAATTGGAACGAAGTAATAAGAAAGCACGAGGAAGAAGAAGGAGAAGAAGAAGAATCATCTCTCTCTCTCTTTCTCTTAATTGTTCGAACGAGCAGTTGAGCTCGTTAAATCGGCGTTCCAGTTTGTCGGCCGGGGAGGGGGAGGTTGAGAAAGAAGGGAGGGGTTTTGGAAGGAGACATTTTTCTCCGAGCACCGTTAAATAATTGTCTTCCTGAAACGATTGGAAGATAGCGATGCAACGTGGTTAAATCGAAAAGTCGATTCCAACCCCCTCCCCGTCTCACCACCACCCCTCCCCAGATACCGCTAACGGGATCTGACAAGGCGAACGCCGGTACTCGCGCATCTATAGAGGGGCCGTATCGATTCTCGAGGCGGCAGGAACTCGCTGACAAGGTTACAAGGTTGCGCTAATTGAGGGTTTTAATTTCCTGTCCGCCCACCAGAACCCCCTCGCCCCCCTCCCCTCCTCCCCCGATTTATTCGGCCGGCCGCGATACACGCGATCCTTTTGTGTGCCGCCGCCGCTGGTTTTGTTAACCGAGTTATTCGATCGCACACTTTGGGAAGGAAAGGGTCTTTCTAGAAGATAGAATTGATAACGCGGGGTAAAAGAATCAGAGTCTGTGATATATAATAATAATCGAGATTTTTTAAAAATTTTTTTTCAATTTTTAGGCTTCGTCAATTTTCTAATTTGGTGGCTATGATCGAAGTTCTTTGAGGCATGGTTAATCCCTGTGGATGGAATCCCGTTCGCGCGATAAAGATTTTTAAGTGGTTCGATTTTAAAAAAATTTTTAAAATCTCGTTGGAAAAATGGACGAGGGTTTGATTGGCCATCGTCGATCGAACCCTTCTTGAATTTTTGAAGAAAGTAATATTTATTTGAAATGTATATTTTTTTGTAGTTGAAATATTATTATTCGAGTGGTTAGTTGATCTTCTTGAGGAAAGATTGATTATACATTCGTACGAGAAACACAATTTTGCACGGGTGAGAAAAGTTTTCCCCTCGATTTCGAATATTGTAACGAATCAGCAAGAAGGTCTCTCTGGGGGTTCTGTTGAAATTTCAAAAGACTTAATAGGCTTAACGAACTTGGACCTCAAGTTTCGAAAGTCTCGAATATGTCGGCAGACTTTACGAATCTTGAAGGATCTTCTCTAAACTACCTTTACCCAAAAGCACCAATTATTAAGTATTCAAGATGTATATATCGTTAGAAATTCTAATTTTCTTTCGTAACTGCGTGTTTTTGAATGGATTCGCGATTTAAGCTATTTTCGTAAATAAATAACAGAGAGAAATAAATATAAAATCACGTTCAATATTCCTATAATCCCAAAAAATTTGATGGAACATCAAAAAATCATACAGAAAAGAGAAGAATACTTTTTTATTCGCTCGAAAAGGATTATAACGTGCATTACTTATTATTGCCTTGAATTTAGCGCCAAAAACCGAACTTAACCTACGATTCGACGAAAATTGCCGAAAAAAGCCGAGCGTAATCGAGGAAAATTGGTCTCGCGCACGCGCAATAAAGTTAAAAATATCTTGCATTATCTTGCTTATCTTGTCGCGATTAAAACAAATCGATTATTACAATTGTTTCTTTTTTCCTCGACACGCGATTCTCCGTTTAATTTCTATTTTTTTATCAAATTAAAAATCTATCTTGTGCGATACGCCCTCTTGAACGGGTAGGATGGATCGTAGTTATCTTTAATAGGAAGCGTTACGGAGCGTACCGTTTCGTGCGAATTTCTAAGACTTCCACAAAGGCTATTTAGTCAAAGGTTCGATAATCTTCGTAGCGTAAACTACGCATAGAAGTTAACGGCTGTGAATTACGCCGAACAATGCATCGGTACGTATTCAGAATTTCAATGAATTAACAACGGGTTGCACCGAACAATTGCAACAACTATCAGCCTCCCCATCTTTGTGACCGTTTCAACTACGACTTTTCCAGAGATAATCACTGTCTCGGTTAATCTCGGGATTCGTCGTCGAAATTATTCTATTCTATTAAGAAAACTCGTCACAAGGAATAATTTATTTTGTATCGGGATAGAAAGAACAATATAAAAAAAAAAAGCACGAGAAAAAAAAATGGACGAGTATCAGAAACTGTATACGTCGTTTTCATCGAATGAAGAATTCCATTTCGCATGGAAAATAATTAAGAAAAACCAAGTTCACGTTACACGTTTTTTTTCCCTCGATTATGAATTCAAAGAATAATATAATAAAGAAAGGAAATAAAAGAAAATTGAGGCCTGAATATAAAAAGAATATAAATGTTATCATAATAATAAACCGTGTAATTTCATTTCTTCCCTTATGATATAATTCTCCTTTCTTCACTAATTAAATAACTTATAATAAATAAAGATATGGAGAAAAGTTATTTTTTATTCCTTCTAATTTTTCTTTTATAAAGGCAAAAAAAAAAACATATAGATTTCTTTTCCTGAATACGAATATTTTTATAATTAATTCAATTTTATTATTAATCCTGTGGTTAGGTGATAAAAATTCACGATAAAAAAAAAACAATTTCGAGCAACAAAACGTTTTTTTTAATCGTCGACGCGAACAAATTTATTACACAACCTTCGTATAGCTTCATCCTTTAAGAGACAGCAATAGGAATCCATCCACCCGTGCATACAGCCAAGAATCCTCGATTTCAGGGTTAATCTCGATCACGGTACGAGACTCTTAAGGCGGAAGAAGAGCGCTCTCGAACCGCCAATCGCATTCTTTCCCTCTAGCCAACATCTTTCCAGACGGTTCCGCAAATTTCCGCGAATTTAATTTCGTATTTCCTTGAACCATCTCGTCTCAAGACGACTCTTAATACGTCAATATTAACGAATGTTTACCCACCACAAGGTAACAACACGATCTGGCATTACGCTCGCGATAATGAAAGAGAACGCAATATAGAAATTTGGATGACGGAATGAAAAGAGAGAGAGAGAGATTACTTAGTTTTAATCTGCCGCTAATCTACTTTGAAAATTCTATAGATAGTAAAATTCATCGCGTGCAATGACGATTGCAAAATCTTCTCGATAAAGAAAACCAATTTTCTTAATCCAAATAAACAACCAGCTACGCGATTTAACTTCTTTTTACCCATTCCCTTTATTATACCATATTGAAGACAAAAAAATACCTAAACGTATTATATTTTTCTATTCAACAGAAATGAAACATCGAATTTCACAAACAGAAGGGAAAGAAGCACAAAATTTATCGAGAATCCCTCTCCAATCCGATCTCTTTCGATCGAAGAAAGAAAATCGAATCCCAAACCGATCAAAAGATTGTCAAGGGTCGAAAAGGAAGGGGGGAGAGGAGGAGAAGAGTTAAGAGAAGCGAGCGAGAACAGGAGAAGAGGGCCCCTGTTTATTTGTTCTTTCGTAAAGTCAACAAAAATTTCGCCGGCCCGGCACGAGCATCGAACGAAGGAACAGTGGACGATGGTCGAGCCAAATGTAGTTGGCCGACCGGCCAAAATGAGTTTGTGTCTATTATTACACTCCACCCAGCCGTGAGCCACGAGCCGGCACGGGGCCCGGTTATACAGCCGTCTACAGGGTGTTCGCGTCGCTGCTCAACCGATTTTCTCGTAAATATTAAGGTCGTCCATTAAGTCGTGGAGATCGTTTGTAAACGATAATAGGCTACATCGAGTTTATACTTCGCGCCAATTTTTTTCCCCTCCCTGCTTCTTAAAAAGTCGGGTTGTTATGGAGGGGGGAAAGTGGTTGATGATAAATGGGATTGAAAAAAGAAATACTTTTTTTTTGGGAGCTCTTTTAAAATTATCTTAAATAGAACGAAGATGTTTGCGAATAAATTTTGAAATTTTATTTAACATTTGCTCGATCGTTTATTTCTTTTTGCACGAAAAAGTTTCGAAAATCGAGAAATACATGTGTTTAAAAAAAAAAAAGAAAGAAAGAAAAATTTGTGTAGACCAAGGCAAAATAGAAAAAATAGATTTTGAAAATAGAAATCGTATTATTTCGCAACGGAAAAAATAACTTTATATTTTTTTTAGAATAGAAATCACAACCAAATGTGTCAAATAAGATAACAAGTATTAGAAAGACTTTGTCTTTGAAATAATCGTACAACATGAAATAACAATGGGGAATAAAAGAAAATAGAAATGAAATTTTATACATCGAATCGAATAATAATCCCGATACATGATGTATAAAATTTCTTTCGGCTATTAAACGTACGATATGCAAATCTCAACAAATCGATGGACAACGATGCTCTTCTGTGTCAGAATACAATGCGACTCGTGTAAAAACTGTGGATCGAACAGTGCCTCTTACTTTATACCCGTTATTTTAAAAAAAGATTCGCCAAGAATATATCCTTCCACCTACCTACGATCTTCATTCTTTCCTCTTATTCAACAATTCTGACATTCTGTTCTATCCGGACAAAGATGATATAAAAATTCGTGGATTTATCCAGATCCACGCGCATCTGGTTCAAAAACTTTATGGATAAAATCCGATTTCGATTTAACAAAAAAAAAAAAAACAATTCTCTCTAAATCGAATAATAATAAATAAAAAGAGGAAGAAGATTAATGTTGGAAGCAATAGAAACTCGGGTTTGACAGAAATTGGGTCACAAATGTTACGACACATTTTCCTATGTCATTATCTTGAATAACATCGCGATGTTATCAGATACGACGTAGGTGGTAAACACGTGCCACCATCAAACATAATTAATGTAATACGCGCGAGAAATTCTCAATTTCTGTGTGTTTGAATTAATCTCTCTCTCTCTCTCTCTCTCTTTTTTTTATCAGAGAATCGTCGAGATACATTCCAAGAATATAATTTCACTCTGGAGAGATTCTACGACGATTAATATAAATTGATCGATAAATTGTTAATGATAATAACTATTATACGATTATTTTTACGCGTCTTTATGTTTGTTTCGTTTATATTTTACAAATTTTTACAAAATTATAAATTATATACCGTGATAAAGGATTAAATTATAATGATGATAATGTATGAGTAAATCAAAACAGTATCTTTATTTTTAGATCTTTTTTTTTACAATTTTAATATTATTTCTGTGATACGAGCGATACGAAAAAAGAGAGAAAGAAAGAGAGAGAGAGATTTAAATATTTAAATTTTTAAGAATTTAAATATCTAAGTGGAATATAAAATTTAAAAAAATTTTAAAGTGAAATGAATTAATCGGGGAAGAATGATCGATAAGAGGATAGAATTTATTTACATAATAACAGGAGAAAACAATAACAAGAACAAATAAGAAGTGAATTTTTATCCATTTCTTTTCATGGTCATCCAAGGGGCGAAATCTTCTCTCCCTTTCCTCTCAAATATTTCGAGGAAAAAGAGAAAGTTTGTCCTTTGAACTTTTAATCTGATCACGAGGCGCGTATTTAGAGACCCTTGACATTTTCTCCATCCTATATTTCAATACCTAAACCTTCGATATATAAAGAATTATTATAGAAATATTTCGTCTATTTAATAATTTTTCAATTATTTTTAAGACGCGTGAATTCACGTGAATTTAGATATTTACGTTCTCCGCGATACTTCCCTAAGATACTAATCTAACTTTGGACGATAAAAAAAAATATAAGTTACCAAAACTTGAATACCGGGTAATAGCGTTATATATAATATCAGAAAAGAAAATCTAAGCTCCGTATTATTAAAAAAGTTTTTCCTATACGCAATTTCTCAAAAAATCGTTTATAAAGACTAAGAAAAATTAATCGAATACCGTCATAAATTAAACCATTATCACTTAAATCACACGATAAACCTCAAAAAAACCTCAAGAAACCTGAATTACTGCTTCAAAGCTGATTAAAACCGTGCAAAGATTAATAAATATTCAAGGAAAACAATATTACCCATTTATAATATCGCCTAATTAAACCTCTATGCTTATATTAAAAGAAAACCCATCACGAATCGATCAAAATCTCAAAGGAAAAAAACGGTCGGCAAACTTAAAGAATGGTCTAAAATTAAACGAAACGAAAAGTTAGCACACGATCATCATCCGAATCGCACGCATCTCGCACGAGACGCGAAGCGAGATCGTCCAAAAAGCGACGAGTCATCGTTGTCGTCATAGTCATCATCGTCGTCGTCGTCGTCGTCGTCGTCACCACGTGGTCCACGTATCAAGGTGCCTCCCTTTTGTATCATATCGTGTCGAGAGAACGATCGGCAACTCGCTCGAGCGGACGAAAATAGATTACGTAGCCAGGCATTATGAACCGCTATGAAAATATTTATAGATCGGCCACCGTTGGCAAATAATGAGACACGCGGGGGCATAGTCGGACAGTTTAGCCTTTAATAAATAACGCACAACAGGAGGAGGGGGCCACGACGAATGATGCAAATCCTTGGATTAACACGCTGGGCGGGGCAGCGGCGCGATGTTCGACGCGATATCCGAAGCGGAAACGCCGGCTACGATCGCGCGCCGTTTTGAAATCGGACGATTACACCGCCGCGGCGTGATTCATTTATCACTTTCGCGATCACGAGTTCTCGATCATTGCCAGTTGCCTTCAATTGAACCCTCGCTCTGTTTATTTCTCGCCTCTCTTCTAGCTTTTTGCTTCAATAATGTATTTATGCGTTACGTTTTCCAATAAAGATAAAAGATGGAGGGATCCTGTTCCTATTCTTTTCTTAAGTGGACGAGCTTTTGAAAACGAGATCTAAATGCTTTATTGCAATTGAAAATGGACACGTATTAAAATTAAATGTCTAACTAAAATTTCCAAACATCTTGAATTGTAAAGAAGTAGCGATAATGGCGTTATTGCTCTTCCGATTTTTTTTTTTTATTTTATTCTCAAGCCTCATTTCCTTGGGTGGTGAATCGAAGAACAACTTCCTTTCGAAACTTGCCCCGTTTATTAACATCTAAAATGTGCATTGACTTGCGTAAATATCACGCGAATTATCAACCGAGATAAAGACAAAAGGCAAAACGAAACAGAGAAGAGGAGGAGGAGGGCAGTGAGCCACCCACACTATCGAGAATTTCTTCCAATCGAACGCTTCTCTCGGCCGATCCGATATTTTAAGGAAAGGAAACGCAAGGAGAGGTCAAAGGTGTAGAAGACAAAAGGTAAGAGAAAGGTAAACGGCAACGGATGAAGTCAATTTCCATAAAGAGTAATTTGTACTCGAACCGTTTCTTCGTTATTTATAGAGTTCTTCCAGAGAACCGGAAGAAGGCATGAAACGGGGGATCCCTGAGACGTGGGCACGATGGGGATGGAAGGAGGGGGTGGAAACGATCGAAGAAGACAGGGTGGGAAAGAGAGAAAGAAGGAGCGGCGTACACGTACACTCTGCATATTTAATGCAATCAGAATGCATCGGGCCAAGAATATCGTACGGAAGGAGGAGGAGGAGGGATGCAATTTTTCTCGGCACAAAAGAACGATTGAACGTGAGCTTTATTATCGGGGACCAGATTTCACGAATCGTGAAATTATCAAAAATATCGTGCATCTCGGTGAGATGGCTCGAAGAAGAATTCTTAACAACGATAAAATATTAAGTTGATCTGTTATTTCGTACAATTTTTAGTACGTAATAGCTTTTGAGAGAAAGAAGAATATATATATTGTGGTATATTAGTAATTAAAAAAAATAATACTTGAATCCTTCTTATATTATTCCTTCCAATTAAATTCGATTAAAATAATTAAAAAGTTTCAGTTCGAAGATATATTTGCATTTTCTCGTTTTAACTGCATCATTTTGAAAACAAAGAAGAGATATATGAGATACGAGGCAAAAAGTTCTTCCAAGTATCTTTTGTCTCGTTCCACGAATAAAGCTAAAGAATCGTAAAATCATTAAGTGCTTTTGAATATTCATCTTGCCAACCCACTTAAATTTATAACCTAACTTTTCATCTATAATAACCCAACCTGAGCTAACCGAAGTTTACGAGGTGTGGATAAGAACAAGCTAGAAACAATTAAATTATTGTTGCAGGCGAGCCACAAGCCGCACAATTGTGAAATAATTTAAATAACAAAGAACATTATGATAACGATATGGCCTAATTTAAAAAATAGTTAGCAATATTACCAAGAAGAAACCAAAAGAAAAAAATTCATATTCATTGAATGGGATAAAACAAAGGATGGCCGGTTTTAATTAAAAAAGAATTTAAAGAAAATCGACGACTATTCGCAGATAATGATCTAAAAAATGTCTTATAATTTTTTCCTCTGTTGGATGTTCTTGTGTTTTTTTTTCCTCGTTCCAAGTGAATAAGAAGTCGATATAATTTATGCAAGGTGAACGATTATCTTGCTATCAAGCTCGCATAATTTAATAAAAGAGTTGGTCCTGCTGTAAACTCTTTGATTTCATTACAAAAATTATTAGATACGATCATTTCAAAACGCTCTAAAGACAATCCGCTCGTCAACTGACGTCCGTTGCACTTGAAAGGTTTAAACTGCGTTGAAATGAAATATATAATTATCAACGTGTTCCTCTTCTTTGAAAGAGAAATTGGAAAGGGCTCTAATTTTACCAAGTTGACGTCCAAGGAACTTTGAACCGTCTCATTATTTTCGTTCCAATTATAAATATTTCTTTCCAAGATAGAATAAATAAAATTCAATTATTCCGTTCCATTTATATCTACGATTTTATTATTCCGATTTGTAAAAGGGGAAATATAACCGATTTTAATCCTTTCCATTCTTCTTTAATACGGTTATTCACTAGCAATTTCTTTGATGTTCAATTTAAAATAATCATCGCTGATCGAATAATAATATATGTTGTGACAAAAATTATGCACGAAAGTTATTTTTCAAGTTCAAAATAATCGCTTAAAAAAAAGCAATAACCATTTGCAAATTTAATCTTCTTAATTCCCTTCGTTAGAAATTCCATCAATCGAAATCGCAATTTCACTCTTGATTCACATTGACCCTGAAAAATCCGAATCGAGCCAATCCTATAGTTTCGATAATCGACGCGTCACGCCCAAAATTAGAGTTCGATAATTCGTGGAGAAGGGGGCAATTGTCGAGGCAATCGTCGAAGGGCACGCGTCGAGGATGGGTTCGTTCCTTCGTTTTCGTGTAAATTTCTTCGGTACTACGATTCAAGAGGAGGTTGGTGGGAGGGTAGCTGGAGGCGCAATTAGACTGGAAAAATATTAGCTCGGTAATGGGAGAGCCGTGTAACGCGATGCTTTTTAAATTCGGTAATTGTCCAACGGGGAGAAAGTGGTTGAGCCGATGTAAATTGATGTTGCGGCGTGATAGGGAGGGTTGTCGTCAACTTTTAAAATAATATTTAGTACTGTTCCACCGCGACTTCCTTTTCTTATTCGCCGTCACGTTAATTATTCTGATTATTTATTTTCATTTTTTGTTTTGAATTGTGCGCGCTCTCAATGTTATGCGCATTTATTCGTGCTTTAATTTCTCACAATTCCATTTGGGAATAAATTAATTAGGAGTTGAAACAATTGCGCGATTCTTTCTTCCTTTATTTATTTAATTTCCACGTTTTAATTTCGACAAATTACGAAATTGAAATTTTTATCAAACATATTCAATATATTTTTTTCCTTTTACTGCTGATTAGATTTGATATAAAAGAGTAATAGGGAAAAGTAATTATTACAGATGAGTTTATATTAGAAGTAAACTTGTAGGATACAATTTTATTTTTCTTTAAGAAACCGTACTATCACGGTGTTGTAACAACATACAGATCAAAAGAACCTTCTGTTTTCTTAGTTTCGTGTTTCATACGAAGATGCCAAGGGCCTGGGCAAAAATCCCATTTCTATATATATAAATTTATTATTCTACATCACTAACCTGTCATCATTCGCATAAAGTGCTTTAAAATCATTCCTAATACCCACTAAAAATGAATTATCATCTATATCGCCAGAAATCATTTCTAGTTCACCTGAGCTAGTGAAATACTAGTCAAAAAGTTAGGAAAACTGATATAATTCACGAGGATAAATTTATCATAGATGATAAAATTAATTATCCAAAAGCATTTATCAAGATAGCTCGAATAATCGACATTATATTACATTATATAAAAAATTAATATTAACGATTGAACAAAGAAATGAAATGAATGATGGAAAAAAATTGAAATTGATACACGAATATGGCAGCACACGCTTGTTTTCCACTGGGTCCCTGAATCGTCATTAATTTTAAATATCAACACATGGAGAAACTATACTCCCACTCCAAAGCGGAGAGTATATTAAAATGTACAACTCGTGCGTAAAAAAAAAAAAAAAAAAAGTGAAAAATAAGCACGATGAATAAATAGAAAATAACAAACGAAGATGACTCGTGTTTCAGTTTGTCTCGACAGATGCGTCGGTTGTAGCGAGCCTAATTTCCATACCAACTGGCACACACGCGGCTCGATCGACGACTGAGAAGTGGAAGTCAACGTATAACTTAACCCTGAGTAGACCTCGAACCGTGACGTTTCTATCATACGATGCAAACGTATTCGAGGAGAAAAGGAAACAAATATTAAACGGAACACGATGTTTTCGATCCGAGATGAACGAATTGAATTCGATTAAATTAAACGAATAACGGAATAAACAGGTTATTCGAGTTAGTAGATGCGCTACAATTTTCTATAAAATTATTCGTTAAAATAAATTTGTTTGTCTTGTTGATAATTAATTTAAATATCGTGGATAGTAGAGACATTGCAATTTAAAGTTATTTCAAAGATTCGTATAATGTGATTGCAAATTGATAAACGAAAAACGAAATTGCAGAAAAATACATTTTAAATGTATAAGAATTTACGAGCACGTTAAAATTTTCTTCTATCGAAATAAATAATATTAATTAATAATTAATTACGTTGAGTATGTTTTTATTTCAATTTCTGAATTTTTTAAATTCGAAAAGCAATTTCAATTTGCATCAAAATATTAAAAATAGTTAACAGTAAAGAATTTCTTATTGAACGAAACAATCTAAATCTTTTGCTTTTATTTGCGTGTAGCGTATATAATAACTCGAAAATTATTAAAAATATATATTTCCTACTCTCTTGTCGATTTCTCAATTCCATATCCGCTTTAAATCTATTTTGAAAACTTTAAAATAACATTGAAACGAGAAATAAATTAAAAGTCGTGCAAAATTTATAACAGTGTAAATTAATTTTGTAAATTAACCAATATGATAATCAAATAATCTCGTGAAAAATTCGCGATAATTGGATAAACATCAATAACAAGTTGATAAAACAGCGCAAAAATATGGAAAGAAACAAGAGAGAAGCGAATGCAATTGTCCTCTGCGCAATCGTGGATGAATAATGGGAAGCGGATTATCAAAAGGCCGATTAAAAATCGTTAATCGTCGACGAGGCTTGGATATCCTCCAAATTACGATATTCCCGTCACGACAATGAGTTATATTCGGTAGTTGATAGTTCGCGGTCATACACGTGACCGACGACATCTATTTTTGATCCATTTCATCTTACGCAGGCTAATTGTCAATTCAACGCGCGTATAGTGAAATCAATAAATTAAAAAGATTTTTTGTAATCGATCGATCGAATTGCGTGATGAATATCTAAAGCTTCGATTGTATTTTGTTTAATTGTTATTCGTAATTTAGTCACGAAACATGATAATGAAATGAATACACAAGAATGATTCAAAGATAGGAACATGGTTACTAAGATAAAGTTCAAAATATGATATAATTATAGATATTAATTATCATGATCATGATTTTAATTCCCCGTTGATATCGTTGAATCATAGATAAATGAAAGAAGATTTGAAGTTTATTTAATTTTACAATTTTTATTCTCAATTTGTATTTTGTACCATATACGATAAACATACAAAATACAAATTAAAATGATATATTTCAAAATGAAATTCTTATGGATTCAAATTGAGGATAATTTTCCAAATTATTCCAAAAATCCAAAATAAAAGAAATAATAAACGCAATGTTATAATAATTATAATAATTATAATAATTGATATTAATGTATTAATCATAAAGTTTTACATATTTTGAAAGAACCGATATGAATTAATCGCAGAATAAAAAATTAACGAAATTACCGAATGAAAATAAAGAATAATCGAAGGAAAATTTGGAAAACGAGAATAGAAAACAAGAATAAAAAAAAAAAAAAAGGAACTTGAAAATCGGAAGGGAAGAAAAACAACGCGGAGGGCGCCACGCAATAAAGGTCGATGACCTAAAGTGCCACCTGTACATCCTGAACCAATTTCCCCTTTTCGCCAGTAATGTGGGTCAACACGCTTCTTCGGTTAAAAAAGACATACTTGTATTGGCGAAACAATGATTTGACGCGTGCCCGAAAGAATGGAAACGAAATTAACCCCAACAGCGGCCATTGTACGAGTGCAATACGCACTGCGGTTAAAGGTGCGAAAGCATAAACTAGTGACCGATGAAAAGTGAACAAGCGAGGACATGAATGATGAAAAGAATCGAACATAATCATTTTCATTCTTTACAAAAATAATCACTTTCGTTATGAATATAGGTCATTGCGGAGAGCTCCTTAACGACTACATATCGACGAGTTTCATAGCGCAACGTTTGACCGCATTTTTTGCGTTTGCTGGTTACCAACAGAGATGTTAATTATTCTGCGGAATAAAAACGAGGTCGGTTGAAACTGCACTAATGTGAAGATACTGAGAAAAATGAACGATCAAAAATGCGTTTTCTAAATTAATCTATCATTTAACGCTCTTGTAAAAACTATGTTGATTCGAATGATTGCTTCCCTAGCTACGAAACACGTATTTACATCGGATACGCATTAGTGCACGTACACGCGAGCCGGTCAGCTGTTCGAACGTCGACGTCCAGACGTGAAATCCTCGAGCGGCATGCCGCGTCCTCGAGACGATTCCGTTCCTCGACCTCGTGGAAACGAGGCTAACCGCGCGAGCCGCACGATTCTGCAGACAAGAAGATGGCGGGGGAGGCGGGGTTGATGGGTAAAACGCGAATTAGGTTAGGTTCTATCGCGCGAGAGATAAATCGAGAGAAATTATAATGGATAGGGGAATAGAATGTTATTTTCTGATCTATTCATGAAATTCTACGTACACAAGGGACTGCAGACAAAACGGCAGAGTGGAAAAGCATGATTCGAAGGGTCAATGAGAATACTGGCAGGTCGATAGCAATGGCGCCGCGAAGCTACGAAGAAAATCAATCCTGTACGACACGCGACGTGTTTTGACGTGCCTATTTATTTCTCATTCGTTTTCGAAACATCGCGATACGACATTTTGTTTGAAGAATTAAGATAATCGTAGCGTAGATAGATAAGATTCATCCGAATAATACGAATAATACGGATAGGGAGGAAAACGAATGCAAGTCGAGAAATGCGAGAGTAAACTGACGTACCGACCGAGGTAGCCGGAAAAGACGAGGCCGCAGGGCCATGCACACGTACACACAAGTTAAGATCGCGCGTACACTGACACGTACAAAGCCAAGCTGGCATCGTATATCATATACAACGATATACCATTCACGATCGCGATTATAAGAAAAATATTTATGTTGCTTACTTTTGATCACTCGTTCCGTCGTGGAGAGCTTCTGCGAATTGTTCGAGGTCATGCTGTATCAGGATAGTTGACGGGTGGGCGCCGGCCTCTCGCTCTCTTTCTCTCCTTGCTCTTCTCTATTTCACTCTTCCTCTTCCCGGTCACACAGGATCGTCTCTCTCCCACTCTTTCACCGTGTCACTCTGTCACTGTTTTTTTCTTGTTTCTCTAGCCGTAGTTACTCGCGCGAGGTAGGTTCCTCTCCAACGGGGGGTTGGGTGGAAGGAGAGGGCGGTATTTTCACCTCGAGAGCCCGGCGCGGCACACACACATACACGCACGGAGTAGGGGAGGGAGGAGACGGGGGTCGGAGAGGTGACGGAAGTTATCGCACGGTGCGGCACATCGGTGGCTCTGAAGCGTTGTTCATTGGGCGTTTGCAGAGTGAGAAATTATTCTGCTGTGTTCCTCTCACTTCCCGTATATTTACACCGAACGACCTACAGTATGCCTCTTCTCGTTTTTCTCACTCCCTCTCTCGCTTGCTCTCTCGCTCTCTCTCTCTGCCCGACAAAAGATACCACCAACGCCTTTTGCGGGGCGAGTAACTGGATCGCTGGACCACGCGAGCTGCACGGCCCGCACCGAGGGGGTCTCGCAACCGCGGTACCACCACACGAGCAGCACGACAAAACCTCCGGTAAACGACAATAAGACGATGATTATTAACGACCGCAACGACGTCGACGAAGTAGAGGACAACGACAACGACACAATTGCGGCGTGAACACAGGGAGAACGATCACGGCGACGACGGCGGCGACGACGACGACGGTGAAGACGACGATGATGACCACGACGACGGCGATGGCGACGACACCGTAATGACGAGCACCGCGACACGAAACCGTGACACCGACACCCACGGTCGAAAACACCACGCCGCTAAATTCTACTACAAGATGTCTGTCTGTCTGGCTCTCCGCGGCGCGCACACTGACGGCTCCGCGGCTAGGAGACAGTCGCGCAGCCCTCCACGCGCAGCGATCATTCGAGAGCGCTTATTGGCCGCGCCGCCACCAGCTGCCGCCACTCGTTTACCGAGTGGAGGCGCCACTAACCACCATGGTCAATCGACGATCTTGCACCTAAATAAATTAAAATTCAATCTTTTTTAAAATAATAAAATCAATCGATATGACTTCCTTGTCCGAAAGAACATTATAAAAAAGAGAAAAAGATTCAAAAACAGATTCATCGATTGTTTTGTTCAATTAGGTTACTACCACTTGCTAGTCATCGAAAACGAAAACTTTGAATATTTTCAAATGTTTGCAGTTACAATATTTATTCCATTTGCATTTTAAATATATTTTTAATTAACATTATTATTTTATCATGATCGTATATTTAATGATCGTATATTCATTAAACATTAAACATTGAAACGTGCAAACAACAGCTGGTAAGTTAGCAGACCATATGCAATACCGCCAAATTTGAATATGCAATAATTAAAATGCAATTCTAATATTTGAATTTGAGCTTTCGTTATATTTATACAATATACAAATGCACACTTTTTACATCATAAACATCAAAAATATATATATAGATCATTAAAATTCCAATTTCGGTCTTTTTTCCACCCAAGCTTTGATATTTGGAATCGCCAATACTTTCTGCTTCAGAGATTTTAGATAGGGCTTGTCGTTCGTGATATCCGATTCATAAGCCGTATTCAACGAATCTGAGATGCCGACGAAAAACAGATCAGCATAACTCAACTAAAAATAAATAAAATATAACTCAATGAATTTCATAACCAATTTACAATTATAATGAATAATACGCTCACCTTATCACCATGCAAATAGCCTCCATTGTTCTTTGCCAATTCCTCTAATTTATTCAAGTAAAACGGTATTACCCTTGTCATTACATCGACTTTCTTCTTCGCTTTTAAAACAGGATCGGATTCTCTATAATAAGACGATATTGTCACTGGAAAGAAGAAGAAAGGAAATTTATCGATCACGTAGCTGAATCGAAACATTATTCACGTTAGTATATAGTTCGTGAAGGAATCAATTTGCATGGGAACGAAATCAATATTTACGCCATCTGAAATCGTAAAGAGCGCTCGCGATCGCGTCGATCTGCAACGTATCCAAATCAGTTTTGCCAAGCAGATTAAACTGTTTGGCCAGGTAACGGCAAATAGGTAATGTTTGCGAGTAAACTTTGCCGTTGATTTCCAACGTGGGCAGCTGACCGAACGGGGTCGCTGGGAAAATATCGAAATGTAGGTTGAAATTCTCAAATTTTTATCGAAATGGAATAAAAAAAAAAAAAAGAATGAGTACTTGGCTTCATGTTGCTCCAATCTTCCGAAGAATGAGTTATGCGAACATCCTCGAATTCAACGCCTCCATAACTAAGAAGAAACCTGATGGGTTCTCCTAGTCCCATTACATTGAAGTACACTAATTTGTAACTCGCCATTGTCATTAATCCGTGAAATGTAATGGTTGATTTTAAACCTTTTTTTCTTTTTTTTTCTTTTTTAATAATCACTAATTTCAATTTTACACAAAATTTTATGAAACTTGATAATAGATTATTCCTTTATTGTTCTGAAAATGAATGGAGTAGACACAAACAATCAAGTGTAAGACACTGTAAGTCACTGTGAATTAACTGGTTCCCAACGTTATATAAGAATTATACATTTCCCTCTCCACATAGTCTGGATTTCTCTCGTCCTTCTCATCACTGAACACATTCTCTCTGTCTATAAAATACTGTGAATGCTCTCACTGCCCTACTACGAACTCTGTTCATGACCACTCTTCTGGTTACTTTCACTTTTGTATTTTATCACAGTATAGATACTTATTATTTCAGCACAAGTTAGTCTTTTCATTAACTTATACAATGTGTCGAAACAACGACAACAATTTTTTTTTTCTAATCAACTTTTTAAAATTTTGTTTCCAATATCAAGACGATTTGTGCGGACAAAGTGAAGTGAGCAGAATATATCTCTTGACGTGAAGATATCTAACCCATCCTTGTGGTTATAAATCATCCAGTTTCTTTTGAATGAAAATAATCGTATACTTCGAATCAATAATCTTTCAACCTTATAAAGAAGAGATTGAGCGGTTTGCATCGTAGTTGCAAGACTTCAGTGAGCAGAAAGAAAGAAAAAAAAAAAAAAAAAAGATCCGTTTTTCAATAATTTAAACTCCGTGACACGATAAAGGAATCGTGTGGCTGAAACAAGGAATCTTTGTTCTGGAAATGACCGGCTGGCCATTTATCTTAATTACAATAGTCTTAATGAAGACGAAAGATCCTCATGCGATCAACGCCGAGGTTCCTCCCAATAATTTAAGTCCACATTACAATGAGTCTATAGAAATCGAGAAACGTCTCCCAGAAGATGTAGTTCCCAAGAAATATGTGATTACGATTTCGCCTGATTTTGATAAAAATGAATTTCACGGTAACGTTCGTATAGATCTCGAATTATTAAATGTTAGTAATTTTAGATATTATTATTAAACAAAATGGGATTATATTTAAAAAATATTTGTAAAAATTTGAATTTTTTTTTTTTTTCTTTTCAAAGAATCGAAGTTACATCATTTTACACTCGAAAGATTTGACCGTATCGTCGATCAAATTGTACATAGAAAAACCGGAGACAGAAATTCAAATACAATCTATCGTTAAGATGATGAAACGCGAGATGTTGATGATCAAGACTCATAGAAATATCTCCCAGGGACAATACATTTTGAAAATGGATTTCACCGGTAATCTGACCCAAAAAATGACCGGATTTTACTTAAGCACTTACTTTGATAAATCGATTAGGTAAAATCGATTTGATATATAATATTCGGATAAATCATCGAATCGAATGATAATTTTTTTTCTATTTTGCGCAGAAAATTAGCGGTGTCGCAATTCGAGCCACTATTCGCCAGAACTGCGTTCCCTTGTTTCGACGAGCCAAATTTCAAAGCCATTTTCGTTATTAATATCATTTTCACGAAAATGTTTTTGTATCATGCACAATCGAACATGCCTCTTAAGGTAATCGAATCATCGAAGCCAGTTTATTATTAAAAGATATGCAACGATTATGCCCGCTTTCCTTAGAAAATAGAGGCAATAAAAGACGAGGAAGACAAAGCAATCGCACATTTCGATCCCACGCCACCAATGTCCACTTATCTCGTTGGCTTTCTCGTGAGTGACTTCGATTGCGTAGGAACCGATATGGAACTCTTAAATGGAAATGAAATACCAATAACTATTTGCGTGAGGCCTATGTTCAAGCACAAAATATCATTCGCCTTGAACATCACAGTTAGAACGATGAAGTACTTCCTAGACACGTTTCAGATCGATTATCCCCTACCAAAGCTTGGTAATTAAAGAATCGACTCATCTTATAATTTTATAGGTTGAAATATAAGAATTATAAGTTTCCCCAATGTTCCATCTTGAAATTAAATTTTCCCCATACATACGTACCCTTCGTATATTAAAACATTCTCTTTTATTTTACCAGATGACGTAGAAAGACAGAGAAACGATAAAAATAAGCTTATCAAGTTTCTCCCCTGCGGCTTTCATTTATTTCTGGCTCATTTATTTCCAATACTGGCAATTTTCAGAAAATAGACCGACACCAATTTATCTCGAATGATAGCAATTTCGAATAATTATTTTGTTATTCATCTCCGATCTCAGATCTCGTCGCCATACCTGATTTCACGGCCGGCGCGATGGAGAATTGGGGTTTGATCACGTTCCGTGAAACGGAGCTGCTTCACAGCGAAAACAGCTCTTGCGTCAATACAAGAAGCGTAAGCTTGACGATCGCTCACGAATTGGCCCATATGTGGTTCGGCAATCTGGTCACCATGAAATGGTGGGACGATCTATGGTTGAACGAAGGATTCGCCACTTACATGGAGCATCTGGCCATTAATTCATTGTTCCCCGATTGGAATCTGGTCATCATTCATCTCTTGAATAGATCTACTTCTTCGTATGATTAAAATATAATTTCACGTAACATTAAATCTATCTTCTTTCCCATCAGATGGATTCCTTCCCGTTGTACACTAAATACGTCTCTATGAAACACGATGTGAAACTGCGTGCTCGGCCTATCGTGAAACGGATCGAGGATCCAGAGGAGATAGAAGAGCTATTCGATCCTGTGACCTATCAAAAGGTACGTTGAGAAAAGCGGTTAGAGTAGAGAATGAAAATTCTTGCAAGAAGAAGTAGATTATTTGGAAAGATTGAATTTGATGATGAAAATTAATGTCGAAGAGTGGCACGGAAGGAAGACAAAGAAAGTACAGCAATTGTGGTTGGTTGAATGGTAGGCTGCATCGGTGATTAGGATGCTCGAGGACGCTATTGGCAATGCCAGCTTGTTTTCCACTGTCGGAAAGTATCTGAAAACCTATCAGTTTCGTAATGCTGATTCTCGAGAATTCTTCGATATCCTGGCGAACAATACGCACTCCGTCATCGATATCGTAGATTTCGTCTCTCGATGGATGAGATTCCCCGGATTTCCGGTGGTCAACGTCCGCCGAAACAAAGCGGATTTTCAACTGCTTCGACGACGCTTCGTGACGAGCAGACGATACAATGAATCGATCGAGTACGTATAAAAAGTGAATAACGTGAATCTTGAAAAGGAAAAAGATGAAGAGTCACTCAAAAAAAAAAAATATTAAAGTGACGACAAACGAAAAGATAGAATATAGTAAAAAGTAAAGATATAAGAAAAATTAGAGATGAAACGTTCGAAACATCGAAACTTTCTTTTATTCGAAAATCAAATGCTTGGAGAATGAAAAATATATATTTTATAGATTAAAAATTTGAGTGAATTGAAAGAATCTCAGAGATGAAGGAGAGAAAGGAAAAAAGAAATCGTTCGATGTTTCGAGAGTTTCAAGATCTGATCAGAAAACAATTACGAGAAGGATTAAAATATTCGTGAAGTTTTTCGAAATTTCATTTTTGTTCAGTACAGGCTGGACCATTCCCATTAAATACGTGACGAGCAGACAAAAAGATAAAATCAAGTTGGATTGGTTTCTCGCTAATTACTCTTGCGGTAATAATAGCACACGTAACGAATTTTTCATCCCCAATTTTTTAACGTTACGCTCCAAATTTCAGTGGAATTATCTTTGGGAAGATCGGTGGATTGGATCAAAATGAATCACAATTCTATCGGTTATTACATCGTGAATTACACGGAAGATGCTTGGGATACGTTCAGCAAATTGCTATCAGAGAATCATTTAGTATGCGTCAGAATTACTTCGTACAATTCATAAGAGTTTTATCGTAGCTTCTGATTTCACGTTGAAACGATTTCAGGCTTTGAACGCCATAGACAGGGCGGATCTGTTGCACGATGCTTTTCTTTTAGCGGAAACTGATTTGAATTACTATGTAGTCATGAACCTAACTTCTTATCTGGTGAAGGAAAACGCTTATCAACCGTGGGTCGTTACTGTGGAATGGTTCAACCAGATGAACAGATTGCTTGCAGGAACACACTTGCTTAAACGTTTCCAAGTAACATGAAGAAAAAAAATATATATATAGAAATAAAATTATAATCGTAACAATTATTTATATTTCTCTGTTTTAAATTTCCTAGTCATACGCGAAGAATCTAATCGACAATATTTATCGCAAAATCAAGTGGAATTTTCATTTAGAGGATTCGTTTCAAGAAAGGTTAGTCCAAGTTTGCGTGATAACAGGAAATTTTTTTAATTATTTTCGAGAACGAGAAGAGATCATTTTTGTTATCTATGTACGTAATTATCTTTCGTACGTAAGAGAAATTGGTAAATATTTCTTTAATTTCATGAATTCTTTTCGACTGATTTTATTAGAAAGTTTCAATTCTTTAATATTATCATTATAGAAAAATAAAATCACAAAGAAAAAAAAAAGAACAAGGATATCCGTATGTTAAAAATCCAAAAAGAATTTTTTCAGACAACCTCTCTCACATACTTCTTACATAATTTTACGAAAAGTCATCCATTAAGAAAATCTTGTCTTGTTTCCGTTCGTTTCAAGAGAATTTCGTGTATTGATATTGAACGCAGCTTGCAGCGTGGGCCACGAGGATTGCATCGAGAAAGCTGGAAAATGGTTAAAGAATTTTCTGCAGAACGTGAAGCACGAACCATTGCCAGTCGATATTCGGTCTATCGTGTATTCGTACGGTGAGACTTGGTGATAACTTGGCAAAATATTTTTTCTTTTTGTCGATTTGTATACAATAAATGTACGGAACGATATATAGGTCTGTTTACGCGCGACGTTGGATCGATATACACGAATATGTCGCAACTATTGAAAATGGAGCAAGACGTACAGGAAAAGGAACGTATGATGATCGGATTGACTGGAGTTCTGGACAAGGATATTCTTAAACGGTTCGTCAAGCAGCGATTCATTCGCAAACTAATTTCCAAACGATTCTCCTTCGACTATTGGAGGCCTTTCTGTTATTTTGTCGCGTGTCGTTGTCCAATTTGTCGAATTCGCGTCCGATTTATGGCGCCTCTCGAATGTAAATTTATAGGCGAATATGTAAGTCGAAGGAGCGTTACGAAATCTTTGGATTGTCAATCGCTTTTGTGATTTTCCCTTTTCTTTTTTTATTTGAAATTTTCAAATCGATTAATTTCCAAATTAATATTTTTCCTAGTTTCAAAAGAAACGATAAAATTCTTCGATTTTTCTCTTCGATTTTAGATATCTCACGCAAGCATTGGACGAGACATTCATTCGTAAGCAAGATTTTGCCACGTTGCTGATGAAGATTGCCTTGAATCCCGTGGGGTTGGACGTCGCCTGGAATTTCGTAAAGTAATATGATGAATATTTTCGGATGGAAGAGAGCTTTTGTTAAACTTTCATTGTTTAAATTAGTGGATCAACAAATATTAAATTTTCTTGTAGGGAAAACTGGGTAAAGCTACGCGAAAAATACAAGACGAACGACTACGTTTTAGGAAAACTTACCTGTGGAATCTTATCCTTGTTCAAAGATCGTCAAAAGTTAGAGGAGGTAAGATCATTTTTGTGAAAGGATATATGAAATTTGTTAAAACTAATCTTCTATATCTCGAAAATCTTTGATATTCAAAAAATATATATGATTGGAAAATTCGAATCATTCCCAATAAGAAAAATTATTATTTCTACAGGCAAGAAGATTCTTTATGAAAAAAGGTGATTTAAAAATAACCATAAGCATGAAGAGAAACACTATCGAAGATATAGAAAACAATATCGATTGGATGGATATCAATATGCAAGTGATCGAGCAATGGCTGATCTCTCGTGGATTCAATTAATTTCTTTTTCTTTCCTATCTATGTCAAATATATTTTGGAATCTATTTATCGGCCAATGTGGTCCATCGGTTGATAGATTGATGTTCCTCGATCGGTTAAAAGATACGAAGCAGATAATCTTTTCTGTAATAATTTCAATTCGATTAACAATACGTTCTAATGTAAATTCGTAAACAAGATAATGCCTTCTATTTATTTTCCAAGTTGAGATTAAATAATTTTCGCGAGAAAAAAAAATCGATTAATCTTTTTGCTTTCTATCTTCCATGCAGATATTTAATGTAGATATATAAACAATTTATATAACACTAATTCGCAATTCGTCATAAATACACTCGTAATCATTTTGTCACGCAAAATTTAAAACTCGTTTAACTTTCTATGTCTACTCGTCACGAATAGTTCTCTGTGGCAAAAAATATTTGTTTTAAACAAATAATAGTTTACAGAGATTTTTTTCAAAACTATAAACATTCTAGAAACGTAAAATTCGTATGTAATAGTAACGAATCAAAGAAAGAAATCAAAATTGTTATAATTATTTTTCAAAGAAATTTGCCTTGTAATCTTCCAGATTTAATTTGCAAACGATGATAAAATTAACGCGCTCCAAATTTTAATTTCTTTCCTCTTTAAACATATTTTTGTAATCTACTTCTAAAATTATTTAGTTATTTTTTCAATTCCAATAAGTAATCATTAAAAATAATAGCTGTTTAAAGAATACATTTAAAATTAGACCTTCTATACCAATTTACTTCGTTTCGATAAATTGTATTTGATGAATTTGTCATATTTTCTTGTAACACGAATATTCCAAGGATAAAAAATAAATTAGCATTGAGTAAATTCAATAATATCCTCAAATCAATTTTCACCGATCCAGGGATTAATCGATGCCCATCTAAACCTCTCTTCGCAACGAACTTCCCCTTCGTTGCTATAGGCGTGTCGTATCTAATCGTAGAAGAAAGAAAGAAGGCGTTGTTCTCCTTACGAGTCGACTTCGTTATCGGCCATTATCGAAATTTCTTTCATTGCCGATACAAACCGACCTGGTAAACAAGCAGTAACACAGAGAGAGAGAGAGAAGGAGGAGGAGGAGGAGGAGGAATCATCGTCGATAGCCGATGCAAACGTTCCAGTGAATGATCCTCCGTGTTCAACGACGCGAGTGCACCGTCTCTGCGTCCACGAAAGAGTCGACGATTTTTCGGAAGCATCAATCATCTCGAACAATTGTGAAGTGGATCGATCGAGGGGGTGGAAAAAGGGAAAGAAAAGGGAGAAAGGGCGAGTCGAGTTTCGTTCCTTTCGCCATACCATTTTCGCTGGTAGTTGATGCTTCGAATATTGGAAATACTTTTATTCTGATCCACGGGAAATAAAATAATCGGGGGGGAAAGGAGGATGAATAGAACGGTGCATTACGCGTTGGTGGCGTTCTGGGAGAAGTCGGGGTGCAAGATCGTGGCCGATTACCCGGCGAAGCAGGATCCAGCTTACAGGGAGATCGCTTTGAGCACGGTCGATGGACTAAAGTCGGTGGAGAACGACAAGATCAGCTTCGATCGGGGCAAGTAAGCGCGATAATTTGAATCGCACTATTTTTTTAAGAATATTTAGAGAAATAGAGAATTTTATTATTCGAATGAAAGAATTAATATAATTGTTCGAGGGAGTGGAAACTTCGGATGTGTTTAATTATATTCTCTCTCGGAGATAATGGAGAAAAAAAAAGCTTCAAATATAATGTTGGACGATAAAGAGTACAAAGAATGTTTGCGCATGTTTGGGTGAATGTATTTTTTGAATTTATCGTGCTCGTTAAGTAGACATCGTGTACATTGCGATTTTTTTTATGTATGAATAATTAATGCGATGTTAAATTGCTTATCGTTAACGAGTTTTGAGCTTTACACGCGATTGTAAAATTTGTATGGATTAATAAAGTTCCGTGGAGCGAAGACAAGAAATTAGAAAATATACTTAGTGCTACTTTTTTTCTTCTAATAATTTCATGAGCGCTTTCTTTTTTTTCATTTTTTTAATTCCATAAAATCGTTACAAACAGAGAAATCCACTTTTCTCTCTGTTTCCTCTCTTGAGGATTCATAAAAAAAATCGTTCCTTGATAACGGTTCCTGAAATCTTGGAAAATATCATCTCTCCACAGGTACACAGTGCACGTGCTTATCGGTGAACTTCACTACGCCTGCCTGACCCTGAAACCGGATTGCCCTTCGTCGGCAGCCAAGCTGGAGTCCTGTTCCCAGGTATTTCTGGAGAGGTTGAGAAGCATTTACAAGGAACTTCCTATCCTGGCCGATCTGACCAGAGATCTGACCAGTTTAACTGTCATCGATCTCTCGAAACCTTTGAAAAAGATAGTGGTACGTTGAACACGCTCACTTTCGACAAAATATCAAACGTTGAATTACACATTGTTTCAGGATGAATACAATCAACATAACACCGACGTGATCCCAAGATTGGAAGGAGAATTGGCGGAAATTCGCGAAATATTGATGGACGGGGTTCAGAAATTGATCGACAGAGGCGAGAGGCTCGACGAACTCGTTCGAAAGACTCAGAGCTTGCAAATTATGGTAAATCGGGTTGCGATTATATCAGTTTAATCGACTTCGATGTTGTATAAATAAAACGTGTAACGAAGGTGCATAATTAGATCGGCACCGTGAAAAATATTCATTGAAATTGACCCCATCGATCAATAACGCGTCCACGAGTACGGCCCCGCGAATCGATTTATTTCCCCGTGGGTAATGCGAGTGTCGAGATTACGCTCTTTTATATTTATACGCGTTGAAACGATATAAAATATTAATTGCTTCTGCATCGAACCTCGATTAACCGCTCCATCCTTCACGCTTTTAAACTTCACCCTTTCGAATTACTTTCCCTCTCTATCCACAATTCTTCAATCTGTCTTGCAGAAAAAAGATTAACAATTTTCACAATTGAAATTCAATTTAGAAAAGTTTCGAGTTTTCTTATCATTTTTGTTGTTGTTGTTGTTTTTATGAAAACTCGAAACTTTCAAAGTTTTAATCGAAATAGAGAAGTGATTTGCATAAATAATGCTTGAGTTGTTTTTTGAAACTGAAAATTTGATACATTGTTAAGAATTTTTCTCCCTTTTTCTTACTCTGTACAGTCAAAGGATTTTCACGTATTGGCAAGAACGAACAAGAAGAGGAAGAACGCCATTATGGCGGTGATGACGGTGACGTTTATGTTTTTCTCTACGACCCTCTTCGTGTTTCTACTCTACGTAGGGATTCTCTGAGAAATTGTTATAAACATAACGCATAAGATTTTCTAAGAAATACGAGAAAATAAATAATTTATTAGCCAGAAGAATATATCGTTTTCTGACTTTCTGCGTACACATAATTCTTCTTGAACGAACAACCGAAGATTGTTATTAATTAAAAAAAAAAAAAAATAAGCAAATTGAAAGCAATCGCAGCAAAGTTCACAATCACATATCATACAAGTACAAATAATTTCCCATTTCCGTCCGAATCTTATTGAAACGAAAGTCGTCGAAAATGGCATCGGTGAACGAATTAATGATAGATTTCGTTCAATTCGAAGACGACATCAGACGAAAAGAATGCGTAGCAGAAGCGACCAGATATTTGTATTTCATCGCTGCACGAAGGATACAGGTTAATGAAGCTTGTTCGAGATAACTTGGATAGAGGAATTCCTAGAAAAAGTTTTTCCAGGGATCCTTTGAAATCCCTGAGAACGACTTGCGAATAAGATAACCCCAGCCTACGATAACGACAATTTCTGCCCGAGTTTATCGTTTTTTCTTATCTGAACGGCGAGCCTCGCTAATAATAAAGCTTCCAGTGTTGTAACCGTAACCGGTCCGTGAGATATCGATTATTTAAGGTCAAGATCACGACACATCGATCCATGACTCCTCCGTTGTTGTTTTTCTCTTCTTGATCCATAAGATTCTCACCTGGAAAATACATTTTGTGATTCTAATATATATATATTTTAATAAACAGAGAAAATTTGAATTATTCTTAATTTTTATCCCTCTAAACTATTAATTGATTATTGGAAAAATCTAGGTGTATAAATATATATATTTTGATTTACAATAGAAAATAGAAAAATTGTTAGAACTATTTCAAACATCTTGAAACATTGTAGAGTTTGTGTGCAATAAAGTATCGAAGAAATTATTCCTTTTAAGCGCGAATTCTCTATTTCTTTGTTCGATTGAAATTAGGATATCGTTCTTCCGATGTTACAATTCGGTTCAATTGGATTTTGGGTGGGCAGTGCAGGCTTGGATCCGCGGCATTCTCACCAGAAATCATCTTCGATTGCTGCACGAGAGCGCTATCATCATTCAACGTCATTGGCGGGGCTATTGTGCAAGGATCATTTTCGAGCAATGCATGATTCAAAGCGTTCATCAAATGTGGCAGGAATATTACGACAAGATGGCGATCAAGATTCAAGCGTTTTGGCGCGGTTATTGGCTGAGGAAAACTGTGCTCGACATTAAAAAGATGCATTGTTGGTTGAACGAAGTGTACGAAAAGAACGAGGAAACTGTGAACAACATGAAGAGGTTTCTTTATTTAATAAAAATTCTATTCGTATTTCTTCTCTTGAATTTCATATTATATATTCACGAAATATAAGTGAGAAATGAAATATTAAAAGAGCCAAATATTTTAGATTCAGGAACAAGGAGATCGAATACGTTCAAAAAATAATGGAAGAGGAGTCTATGCAGTGGATACTTTTCATTCTGTTCAAGGTAAATCTGAAACGATAAAAATTACAGAGATTGGAAATCAAATTTCGTTGTCCCGTTCCGTTTTCGTGTTACAGCTTCACCATTTGTTGAGAACCACGTGTCGGCCAGGAGTGATCACAAAAATTGACAATGCCAAGTTCACTTTTATCGAGGCGATGCTGAAATGCTTGCAGTACAAACATTATATACGCAATAAAAAATTAAAACCAAAGGAGAAGAAGTGTCAGAAGTGTCAAATCGATGAGAAACCATCGTTGATTCTACGCGGCACCTATTACGAGAAATGCGAGAAAGAGATTCGTGAAATCCAGAAAAGGCTGGAGGCGGAAGCGATGCCGCTGTACAGAAGTAATAGATTGAAAGGAGATATTAAATTTCGTTCGATATTGCATTGGCCGTGTGATAAATTTAGGCGAGCCTTACGATGAACATGAGAAGAGTATGCGAAAAGTGAACCATATGCGCATACTAACCGCTTTGGAGGAAACGTACGACTCGAATGTGAAAAAGAGGGAGGAACAGAAGACAACGTGTTCCTTGAGAAAAGAATTCGAGCAGGGGGCTTGTTACGTCAATGAGGACTCGCTTCTTGAGAAAATCGAGAAAATGGATTGTCACTTGAACCGGTTACACTTGAAATGCCCCGTTCACGATTCTTCGACATAATTGTGTTCTTATAAATACTTTCAATCAATACGATGTATTCGATGAAATATGTCAAATCTCGAAGAACAAATGGAATTAAAATTAAAAATCAAGCGTTCGATGCTTTTACGATTCAGATTTACGCGCAATCGTTATTTATTCACGATCTTGAATTATTTTCAATATTGTTAGCTAATTTTTTTCAGATGATTATGATATTACGATTATCGTTCATGCCAATGGATCGCTCGATGCTGAAGAATTAAAAAATCGAAATCAGTCCGATAACCAACAATCTTGTTAACATTGTATGAAACGTATATGATCGATGTTTTTGATCTAAGAATATTCTCTATTTTCCAAACAATTCATCCCTTGATTGTAATCTTAAACTTGTCCATTCAAAATCAGCAAAAGGAAATAAAGAGAAACGAAAGAAAGGATTATTGAAAACAGTGAATTTTATTAAAGTAAATAACCTGCTATAAAACTACATTTATTCTAAATGAAAGAAAGCGACAAAGTACATTTTTCGAGTTAAGCCTTGCAGACGAGAGGAACGGTCAATTCCTCGGTGGTGGAAACAGGTTTCTGGCTGAGGTCAGGATTGGCGCCCTTCTCGATTCTCTTCTTCAGCTTCATCGCGGCCTCGTTCTTCTCCATGCAATGGAACTTGTACGGCTTCGATTTCGTCTCGACAGCGGTGCAACCAGACGCGCAAGAGACCACTGGACGCATGGTGAAGCAGATCTTGTCATCGGTCTCCTTTACCTGGGTCCTGTGGATCATGCAATGTTTGTTAACGTTATGGTGGTAACCCCAGGTCGACATCTCGGTGTCCAATCGTCCCGATTCGCTGTCGCTGATCACGTTTCTCTGCTGGGTCCTCTCCTGTCGGATGCAATCGTGATCCTGAAGAGATTTCGCCACGTTCAACGAGTCGCCCTCGCATTGGTTACTGATCAAAGCGTAGCTGGCTACGAAGTGTTCGGGCTTTCTGAACAGGCAGTTCTTGGGTCCCACGAAATCGTTGGTCGAGTCGTGGTCGAAATTGCCGCAGAGACCGCGAACGGAGTAGCGATAATCTTCAGACGCCTGTGAACGAGTTTTAAATTCATTATTTGAGAATCGAGACGATTTCGAAATTTCATGATTACCTTGAGCATGACGCGTTCACCGTCCAGAGCCAGGGATACGTCAAATTTGTCAGACGTCAGACCGATAAATCTATCACCCATCTTGTAGATCTCGAAAATGATCTCGTTTTCTTCCACCTTCTGATAAGCTTTGTTCCTGGACACCACGATTTTCTCACCGTTCACGAACACCTCCGGCTGGCTCGTCGTCCCAGGCACGAACTTGATCTTGTCGCTTCCTAGCAATACCTTCACCTCCTTCTGCCCGGTCTCGTTCTCCCGGCTGAGGACGCTCACGCTTTTGTCCTTGGGAATGTGAAGTTTCTCGTTGTGATTGTCCGGGTTGATCCTAGGATACGTGGTCATGACAGCGTGCCAGCAGGGGCCCAATCTGAGAGGATAGTCTTTGCCGTCGAACGTCTGGACACGGGTTTTGTCCAGCATACAGGAAGCTTGAATTAAATTAACGGTGAGCCTCGAGATGACTCGATTCGATCAAGAAAAAAAGAATACTTACTTTCATCCTCGTAGAATACGTTGTTAATCAACAGGTCCTCGTCGGCAGTGTCCAAAATATCCTCAGTGCTGAATCCAAAGTCGGACAATTTCACGTCCTTGAAATGTGCATCCATGATGGGCGTGTTGACAATCACGTCGGCCTTGTCCAGGTACTCGTTCAGCTTAGCCCTCACGTCGATCTTCTTCTTGCCGGCGTTTTTGGGATTCGAGACATCCAAGCTCACGTCCAAATTGTCGATCTCGCTCAAGCTGAAGAGACCCTGGGAATAAAGGGCTATAAGGGCGTCGGAGGGGACCTCCATCGAGATGTCCACCTCGTCGAGCAACATGGACAGTACGACAGCTTTCTGACACGTTCTCAATATCTTGTTCCCCCGTTTCATGTCCTCCACGCAATCCTTGATTATGGACGTAGCCCCGACCAATTCCTTAAGCCTAGGGCTCTGCCTAAGTTTACCGTTCATATCGATCCTCTCGCCCTTGCCGCAGTTCTTCCCGTAACGGATATCCACGTTGAAATCCATCTTCGGCTTCTGGTCCATCTTCTCGTCGTAGGACAGAAGAGTTTCCGGCGAGACCATGATCTGAGAGCCGATGCAAACCTCGTAATCGGCGTTGCTCCTCGGCATTTCGACGCGCCAGAAACCGAGCAATCGCCCCTTATTCTCCACGTTGCTCTCCGACCAGGCCAGGGTGAGAACAGTCTCGCTCTCCGACTCGCCAGGAACGTGCACTCGAACGTCCACCACGTACGATTTCGCCGATTCGATACCCCTTCCCGCTTCCCTCATCATTTCTTGCCTACGAGTCTTGCTGTTCGCCTGCTTGTCCGTCGGCTCGACCGCCATCATTTTCGGTGTCCAGTTCTCTGAATCCGTGTCGGGCCGTGTCATCACCTTGCTGTCGAACGACGTGGAGAATATCACAGGATCTTTCTGCTCCCCCTCCAAATTCATGTACATGTCTACCTTCACGTATCTCTCGTTGTCCATGCTCCAAGGGTAGGGGAGACGATCGGTCAATTTCTCGGTATCGATCAGTTCCCACATTTCCTCGTTAGTTTTAGCAGTTTCGACGTTTAACCTGAATGGTCCCTCGTTCTTTGGAAGGGCGAGGGATGTGTTGTCGTCGGGGATCATCGGTCGAGTTCCCTTCTCCATCGACAGGGGACGAAGATTCAGAATATCGTGGTTGGACACGAATGGAACGACGCTGTAATGGAACAGTCTCGACTTCTCCTCGCCCTTCATCGGCCAGATCTTCCATTGCATGTTGCCCTTGGGCGTGTTCACGTCCAGGGAGATTTTCAGGGGGGCGTACACGTGCAAGTTCGAATCGATGCCGGAGATGAAGTGTCGATGCTCGAACGGCGTGACGAAACCTACTCTTCCTTGCACGTTCTTCGAAAAGGTCAGGCGAAGGTTCGAATTAGCGATGAAAGCGAAGTCGGGATTGATCTGCGCCTGGACAGTTCCGCTTGTCTTGGTCAACTTTATAACGTTGAACGTATACACGAATGGTAAGCCGGTTTCGGTGGGGAAACTGTGCACTGACTCATAGGTGTCCAACATGTTGACGTTCATGAACTTTCCTTCCTTTACAGCCTCTATGTAGTTGGAGATCACTGAAACGTTAAACGATATCTCTCTCAGATTTGATCGAAAAGTCTTTTTATTAAAATTTAATGGAAGAAAAATAAAAGAAGATACATATACTTACACGTGGGTAATTTGTCGAGAATGTGTTTATCGAAGGGGAAGAATTTCAACGCATATTTGTTGTTTATCATCAAGTTTCCTTCCAGAGGAACGAGCTCTTCGGGGACGATCTTCAACTCCTCGGCGATCTTCTCGGCCGCCGAAATAATCGTTTCTCGGTCCTTCACGCTCCTCAGGCTCAACTCCATGAATGATTTCACGCTCGAGATCATGGCTAGCACTTTGGTGGAAGGTACTTTTATGTCGCCGTTGGAGGAGTACCAGGTAAGGTAGAGGATGCGCGGGATCACGCTGTCTTCGCTTCCCACGTAATTGAGGATCATATGGGTGATGATGTTCTGGTTCTCCAAAATCTTCTCGTCGATGTATCCCCTTGAGAGTTCGTAGTCGTATTCGTGATGCGTGAGAAGGTGGTTCACGCTCCTAGCTTTCTTCGCGAGATCTTTCCATTCGGGGCTCTTCAGCTTCATCAAACTTTGGATGGTCGATTTCACGGCCGAGTTCACCTGCCTGTTCGTGTCCAACTTGGTGAATTCCGCCATTCGTTGCAACATGCTCAACGGTGGATTGGTCTTCATCAGAAGGAAGACCGCGGTGCAACGGACTTCGTGGCTCTCCATCGTGTTCAGATAAATCTTGTACAGAACCGAGCGTGCCAATTTCGGATTAGTTTCGGTTAATTTGCCCAAAGAGCCGACCATCAACGTCCTCTGGAACACGGTCATCTGCTGTTTCCCTTCCAGATATGGCTCGAACACGGACAGAATCTTGGGTTCCCCGATCATGCCCAGAGCCATGATGTAAGTCTGGATCCTTGGACTGTCCTTTTCTTGATGGGCTTTCCTCAGCTCGCGTTCCAGGAATGGTATGTACTCGTCGTAGAGGCTGTTGTCGTGTTTCGACGTAAGACGACCGAACGTGTGGACTGGATAATTATTGTGAATGCTCCTCTTGTTCACTTGGGCGTTGTGGATCATCTCGCAGAACGATAAGGTTGCGGCGGTGTTGAGGAATTGCTCGTTGCTCACTTTAGGATTTTGTAACAGTTCCTGGAAAAATATCGAGAAAATATCGTAAAATTTGTGAAATTTGTGCAAATCGATCGTTCGTGTTGGATATTACTCACGAAGAAGGATCTGATGTAGCTGTCAGTCGGTGTGCGAACAGTCTTCGGAAGCTTGCTCATGATGTTCGCTGCCTCCATGCTTTTGGTAGTCCCCCTTTCGATCCATTCCTTGATGGTCAAGAAGGCAGGTCCCGTTCCAGTTTGGGTAATGGCGTCTCTGAACACCGTCCATGTATTCTGCTTGACAACCTGAGACTTGTCGTTCGGTTTCAACTCGTTGGGAGAGATCTGCATGTTGCTCTCCAACTCGCTTATTTGCTTCCTGTTCATGGTGCGCATCAAATTGCAAAGGATCATGAATTTCTCGAGGGTTGCGTGAACGGGGATGTTGCTCGCATCTTCAAGCTCGTTGGCAATTTGGAAGATAAGCTCCTTGGCGGCGTTTATTACGTCCACTTTGCCGGATTTTCCAATGTGTTTCCCTTTGTACCCGACGAAGTTGGGCAGCAGAGAATTCTGAGGAGCGTCCTCCAAAGTGGGTTTAGGCTGCCAGAAATCGTTCTCCTCGCTGCTGGAAATGCTGGACGAGCTGGAACTGATATCAGTTCGGAGGTTCAGAATATCTTGCTTCAACTTTTCTTCGCTCGAGCTGAGAGAGTTGTCCGAAACGATCTGGTTGGAATTCATGGCTGTTTTACTGACTCTGCGCTCCTCGACATCCGAGAAAGGATTGTTATAGATGTAAACCAAATTGCCAGTGGATTCTGGATTGTTGACCGTGGGCAAAGGTTTCGACGTTTTCTCCATCTTTGCTAAAGTCAGGTTCATTCTGCTAAGCACCAATCCGTTTTGACGATCGTAGAGTCTAGGGCTGACCATCATCTTGCTCGTAGTCACCGACGATTGGATGGTGAAATGTTTCAGGCTTCCTGAGATGACGATTCTGCTCGTTGAAGATCTCTGGAACAACGAAAGTTACGTTTAAAGATCGATCTCCATTTTTCCTTCAGAATATTTAAGATCTATTCGAATATTCAAAATCTGAAAGATCTCTAGATTTTAGAATCTTTAACAAGAATTATTAATTCGATCCCTCTTCCAAACTCACCGAGAAGAACTTTCCATTCTTGTTCGTTCCAGGTTCCAACCTCGAGTTATCCGTCATACCGAAATGATAATTTATCCTTTGATCGCAGTTATCGAAGTTCTTGATCTTGATCACCTCCATGTGGCGGCCATCGCCCTTCAACGTCGGCATCGGCACCAATTCCGGCGATCTGTGGATCACAAAGTCCGACAAAGGCGCTATATCGTAGAGAACCTCGCATTTCCCTCCCACGGAGTCCTCCATGGCTTTGAACGAGGCGTACGGCTCGTCGTCGGTCGGAACTTGCACGCTGTTCACCTTCACGGCGTTTTCACTTTGAGTGTCCACTTGCAGTTGGCCAACGATGCTCTTGAGTATGTTCACCTCCCAAGTGGGGACGTCGCGATCAACGATCAGATCCCTGATCAAACCGTGTTTCATCCTGATCTGGAACGGTTTGCCGGAAATAGGCAGGTCACGGAGCTCCAACATTTGGTCGGAGATCTCCGTTTCCCATCCGTCAGGCATGGACTGTTGGACACGAGCATATTGGCCGTTCCACACTTTGGCGGCAAGCACGTTTGAATCCTTCGCCTGTACGGTGAGCAACGCCTTTATCAGAATACCGGTATGCACGTCCGACAGATCGCCCAGACTCGTCAACGTGCGACTTCGAACGAGATACGTGTACTCATTCCCGACTTGCCAATTGTGCTGGAAGTCGGCTGAAACTGTCCCCGCTGTAGGAAGGAGAACGGTTATAGTTTTTTTCGGTATCGAAGAAGATGGAAGATTATCGTTATACGAAAAGAAATTTGTCTTTCTTTAAAATTCTATTATCGAGGGTTTTTGTTCGATTCGTGGAGTTGGAAGGAAAATTGAAATGTAAATATTCGAAGAATATTTTTATTAGGAATCGTTCAGCTCTTGGGATATTTTATCGAGAAAATTTCTTTCTATTGTTTCTGATATTATTTTATTGATGATAAAATTTTTTTTATTTCAAATTTAGTGAAACGATCGAAAGTATTAAACAGTAGGAAGAATGGAAATAATTTGAGATGAGAATTTTCTTACCGAACAGTAAAAGCGTTAGAAGTAGCAACATGTTGAAGACAACTTTCGAGAAAGTAACGATGCATTTGATTCGGCTTAGCAATTTATATCTTATTTATGCTAAATCAGCATTTTTCTCTCTTGCTAGATTGAAACACGTTATTATGACTATTTTTTTTTTTTATTTTATTTTATCTTCTTTATTTTATCTCTCCGCTCGTTTCTAATAGCGCGTCTATAATCTGTGTTTGTCATGACAACAGCTAATAATAATAAGATGTTTTGAAAAAAACATGTAACTATAAATGATTCGATATTATTGTCTTCGAATACGTAATAATAATATCTGTTTTCTTTCAATTGATTTTTAAGATGCGATTATAAGGTCAATATGTAATCGAGAAGTATAAAATTATAACATAGTTTTATATAAAAAAGTAAAAAATTTATCTTTAACAAACAGTTTAAAAGTTGCATTTTTAATCTTAAAATTAATCTTTGCTTACCACTTTGAATTTTCACCCCATTTTAATTTAAAATATTTTATAATTTTTAATAATTAGTATGACTATATAATTAAGATTTTATCTTAATTTTACGATTACTTTTAATAATTTAAAAAAAAAATCTCTCTAATACATTGATCAGTATCTTGACACAAAATCATCGAAATATTCGTAATGCACGTGATAATGATACAAAAAAAATTTATCGGTAACATAAATGCAAGTAAACACGAGATTTTCATTCGTAAATATTACGATTGATTAAAAAATATGATATGAAATAACATGAGTGTCATGAGTTCACGGCAATGATATTTTCAATGTTAAACTTTGAATTCTAGATATTTACATCCTGTACCCCGCTTTTTTTTTCTTTTTTTCTTTTTTTACCTAATAGTATAGAGTAAAGAGAAATACTTGATTAATTTAAATTTTATATCGTTATTAGAAGATTAAATATATACCAAAAATTAAAAAAAATAATTTAATTGTTATAATCGATGATGTATGGTGTATCACTTTCTAATTTATAGAAATAATTTTAATTTTAATATATTCTATAATTATTTTAATTTATTTTAATATTATATTATAATTTTAATAATTCCAATATGCCAATAATTTGAATTTTATAATTTAAATAAAATTTATATAATATTTGATATAGTTTTATATTTTCCTTCAAATTTAATTATTTAATGATAATTTCAGGTATAGGAAAAAATAAATAGACAAATAGATATACAAAAATAAATTATATTCATAAAGAAAATATATTTATTAAAATATATTTCTCAATATCATTTATTCATTTTGTGCTATATACTCAAATCTCAATTTTAGTCTCATCTCTCTCTGTCCATTTACATTCTTTTATATACATATACATATATAAATTATTTTCCATTCCAATACATGCATAACAGGTTTAATCATTCACATCACGAGCGGTAATATTTTAAATATATTTAACGTACAATTCTATAAATTCACACATATACAACATCAGTTTAAATTAATAACTAATTAGCGAACGAGCAATGGCTTCACACTTGGACATGTAGATTTATCCGTATCAACATCCATTTTTGAGATTGTGGCTTGTAAAATCGTCGTCCTGGACTGGCATTTCTGAAAAGAGCATAATTAATTATTAGCTATTGCATTATTGATGTTATCAATTAATTTTTTTACATAGATTATTATACAATTTCTACATAAAAGAATTTTTTGTAAAAAGTTATGATCTATAAAAATATATTTAAATAATTTAAAATAATTTAGTAGATATTGATCAACGTATAATTTGAGTGAATATGAATCTTTTTCTATGTTATCACAATATGCAATGTCAGATACTTTCATTTCATTCAAAAAAATAATTGCAAAACTTATGGAAAAGTTATCACGCTTCACATCCGGTTTTCCTCACGATGTTTTCACGATCTTACGAAATAATTATATAATATCTTATTTCCTTTCAAAATTATTTTAGTAAAAATATCAATAATGATATATTGATATCTAATGTAATTCAAGTTTGTTAATTAATTACATTTTATAGATTTTTATATGAAATCATTACTTGTCACAATAAGTAACAAGAAATATATTAATTTTATAATTATAAAAAAATTAAATATTTTAAAATACCTTTAATACAAAAATCATCCAAAATCTTTAACAATTTCATAAACAAAAATTTTAAAATAAATAATCTCCATATCTTCCCTTATCTTCAAATTAAAAATAATCCTACTATTATGTAAATCACGAATAATAATCACCTCTTCAACATCAATATCTACTTCCTCGAGAACCTCATCTAAAGTAGATACTAAATGATTCACATTTTCAATTGTGAATACCATCGGTGGTTTCAATTTTAAGATATTATCATCCGGTCCATCGCTGCTTATCAATATCTTTCTATCCTTCATCCTGGAAACAACGTGCTTGGCTTCAGCTGTTGCTGGAATTCTCTCGATCCTATCACGAACCAACTCGATGCCCGCGAACAATCCAACGCCTCTTACGTCACCGATTATCTTTCGTCGCTTGGCAAGTTTCCTTAACTCTGTCATTAGATGATTGCCAACCTTCAACGCGTGTTCTTGAAGATTCTCCCGCTCGATCACTTCCATCACGGCATTGGCTATGGCACAGGACACTGGATTCCCACCATACTAGAATTTGAAGAAATTTATTTCGTAAGTTAAATGATTTTTCACAAAAGAAATGATTAGATTAATTTCTATTCTATTTTATCACATAAGAAAGATATTTTCATAAAAATATTATCTGGTATACTGTAATATTATCACGTAAGAAAGATATTTTCATAAAAATATTATCTGGTATTTTGAAACATTGAAGAATAGTTTTATCATATTATTTTGTTCGCATAGGGTAAATAAATTAGATTATTTCTAAAAATAGACAAGATTTATACGAGTTTTCTAATTATGGATTACTTAACAGATAAAAAAATGTATGAAACTTCGAATCAATTGCAACATTGAAAACAATAAAAAATATTAGTTGGAATATTTTAACTAAGAAGAGCAGCATGTTTCATTGCAAAACAATTACATTAGACGATAAGAAGATCATATATCATGAATCACCTGATATTAATTTACATCAACATCATTATATATTTATAGAAATAACTGTTTCATATAAAAACTGACTTCAAGGAGAACACATTCTGATAGGTTTATCTATAAATAAATAAAAAAATATACAATAGTGGAACGGATATGAGAAATCATAAAAAAAGAAAATTAAAAAAATTTAAGTTCTTACCGTATTGAAATATTCTATTCCACTGTTCTTGAAGCTTTCAGCAATGGCTGGGGTCGTAATCACGGCCGCTACCGGATGCCCATTACCCATAGGTTTACCTACAGTGACTATATCCGGAATCACGTCTTCACCATAAAGTTGAAATGCCCACATGTGGCTACCAACCCTTCCAAAACCAACTTGAACCTCGTCCGCGATACAAACACCACCAACTTCTCTTACATATCTGCAATTCAATTAATTAATTAGTTATTTCATAATTAACGTTATCAACGTATAATAAAGATATTCAATAATTCAAATAAGTATCGAAATATATTTACTTGTACGCGTTTCTGAAATAATTTTGTGGAGGTAGAATTTGCCCACCAACAGACATTAAACTTTCCGCGATGAATGCACACACTCCTTTTCCTTGATTTTTCAGATTCTGACAAATATCTTTAACATCATTGGCATATTTCACGCCAAGATCTTCTTTGGGATAATCGATTTCACGATATTTTCCTCGATAAACATCAGGACAAGGTGCCTAGAAATAAAAATTAATAAATAGAAGAATTTATATCACTTGATAAACGAGTATCACTTGTAATCGAGTATTTATTTAATTTGATATTTCAGACAATTCAATAAATTGGATATTATAGTTAAGTAACTTGATATAGCAATAAAAATTTTGTATTTAAATTTTTTTTACCACATGAACCCAATCTTTCTTGCCAGGCCCGTTTGGATGGTTGAATTTGTATGGTGAAATATCAATCATCGATGTCAAATGGCCGTGATAAGCACTAAAAATGTAAAAAAAGTAATAATAAACTACATCTTATTGTATCTTATTATCAATCATTTCAATACTATTGTTCTATTAAATTCTAATTAGATTTTTTCCAGAATTAATTATTTAAATAATTAATGCACTCTATCATTTTTATGCACTATATCATTTTTAACCTAATATATTTACATATGTTTATTCTATCTCGTTAATCTTATTTATTTTCTTTAATAATTTAAAATATTTTACCTGATCAAAAAGATTCGTTTATCGTTTTCATATAATTCCTCATTTTAATATTTTTTTATCACTATGAATACATATAAATAATTTTAGATGCAAAATTTACAGAATATATCTAAATACATATCTTATCATATATCCACGTAACACATATAATAAATAAAACTAAACTTCAATTTATGTAATTTTTATAATTAATTTTTACATATTAAATTAAATAATTTTATATTTCGTATATATTTTTTATATAATTTTTCTTTCTCTCAAAAAATTTCTTTTACCTAGCTTTTTCAACATGTCTACAAGTTTTCTTTTTCACTTTAGAATATTTAATAAATGAATTTATTAATAATACTTCACAAATAAATAATTTTAAACTTGAAACTGTATTTTTTTTCCGTTTTTTCTATAAATTATTGATAAAATACATTTTACGCATAAAAAACGACTAAATAAATAGAATTTAGTACCTGTGGCGCCATCTCGCGTTTGGATCCACGAAGCTCCAACTAGTTAATAGGAATACAGAACATGCAAGGAGATATTCGTGCGACAAGGAAAGCAATATTGCGCGAAAAGGACGGAAGATACGTGCCACTAACTTTGGTTATGCGGCTCCTAATACCTCCCATATATCGAAAATACATTAATAATTAATTTTTTATTAAAAATTTCTGCACTTTTAGGTTCGTATCGTGAATTTAAGATATTAAATAATATTCTCATATAATTTTTAACTTTAAATTCTTTTCAATTATCATTATTAATAAATAATTAATTCATATGCGAATTGAAATTATCGACGTAATGCGTAATATTCTTTTTTCATTAATAAATAATTAATTAGGAAAAAATTCTAAACTTTTAAGCTTGTATCTTGAATCTAAGATATTAAATAATATTCTCATATAATTTTTAATTATAAATTCTTTTCAATTATCATTATTAATAAATAATTAATTCATATGCGAATTGACATTATCGACGTAATGCGTAATATTCTTTTTTCATTAATAAATAATTAATTAGGAAAAAATTCTACACTTTTAAGCTTACATCTCAAAGATAGAATGTTAAACAATTTTCTCATATGAATTTTAACTTTAAATTCTTTTCAATTATCATTATTAATAAATAATTAATTCATATGCGAATTGACATTACCAATGTAATGCTTAATATTCTTTTTTCATTAATAAATAATTAATTGGGAAAAAATTCTATACTTTTAAGCTTGTATCTTGAATCTAAGATGTTAAATAATATTCCTACATAATTTTTAATTATAAATTTTTTTCAATTATCATTATTAATAAATAATTAATTTATATGCGAATTGACTTTACCGACATAATGCGTAATATTCTTTTTTCATTAATAAATAATTAATTAGGAAAAAATTCTACACTTTTAAGCTTGTATCTTGAAACTAAGATGTTAAATAAAATTCTCATATAATTTTTAACTTTAAATTCTTTTCAATTATCATTATTAATAAATAATTAATTCATATGCGAATTAACAGAATAAATAAATAGAATTTAGTACCCGTGGCGCCATCTCGCGTTTGGACGCACGAAGCTCCAACTAGTTAATAGGAATACAGAACATGCAAGGAGGTATTCGTGCGACAAGGAAAGCAATATTGCGCGAAAAGGACAGAAAACACGTGCCACTAACTTTGGTTATGCGGCTCCTAATACCTCCCATATATGGAAAATACATTAATAATTAATTTTTTATTAAAAAATTCTAAACTTTTAAGCTTGTATCTTGAATCTAAGATATTAAATAATATTCTCATATAATTTTTAACTTTAAATTCTTTTCAATTATCATTATTAATAAATAATTAACTGATATGCGAATTGACATTATCGACGTAATGCGTAATATTCTTTTTTCATTAATAAATAATTAATTAGGAAAAAATTCTACACTTTTAAGCTTACATCTCAAAGATAGAATGTTAAACAATTTTCTCATATGAATTTTAATGCAAAATAGTTCTCAATTAATTATTTATTAATGATTATTACAGATAGCGTCGCAAATTTTCGGCCTATAATTGATAGTAACAATCAATTTATTCATTTAAATAATAACAAAATTATGAATAAAAATTATATGTGAATGTAGAGGAAGAAACAACGTTTGAGATACATACATTTATATTTAGAAATAAATCTCTTAATAATGCAAAATTAATGAAAAAAGAATATTACGCATTACGTCGGTAATGTCAATTCGCATATGAATTAATTATTTATTAATAATAATAATTGAAAAGAATTTATAATTAAAAATTATATGAGAATATTACTTAACATCTTAGATTCAAGATACAAGCTTAAAAGTGTAGAATTTTTTCCTAATTAATTATTTATTAATGAAAAAAGAATATTACGCATTACGTCGATAATGTCAATTCGCATATCAGTTAATTATTTATTAATAATGATAATTGAAAAGAATTTAAAGTTAAAAATTATATAAGAATGTTATTTAATATCTTAAATTCACGATACGAATCTAAAAGTGCAGAAATTTTTAATAAAAAATTAATTATTAATGTATTTTCGATATATGGGAGATATTAGGAGCCGCATAACCAAAGTTAGTGGCACGTATCTTCCGTCCTTTTCGCGCAATATTGCTTTCCTTGTCGCACGAATACCTCCTTGCATGTTCTGTATTCCTATTAACTAGTTGGAGCTTCGTGGATCCAAACGCGAGATGGCGCCACGGGTACTAAATTCTATTTATTTTCTTTATACACAGAATATACATATGTTTTTACATATCGTATATGTAAAATACGTTCCTTATACACGTGTATTTTGAAAACTATTGTTTTTAATAAAAATTTATAAGTTAGTGAAGATAAAATGCATTCATTATAATATTAATAATTAATAATTTTATAAAAAAATTTTATAGAATCAGTGTGGAATATTATATTCATTAAAATATGAATAATGCATAAACAGTCTATTGATCATTTTTCAATGTAATGACTTACTGATCAAGAACGATCATATCCTTGTTATTGGTGTAAGTTTGAGCAAGACGAAGTGCCAGATCATTAGCCTCGCTACCTGAATTCACCAGGAAACAGACAGATAATGGTTCTGGAAGAAGTGAAGTCAATCGACGAGCACAAATAACTAAATCATCGTGCAGAAAACGACTGTTCGTAGAGAGAAGAGCCATTTGTTCCTGACCTGCACGCACTACCGTTGGATGACAGTGACCCACTGTAAATTTAATTATTCATTAGTAATTAAAAGGTAAAAAAAATATATAATTTAATAATTTTTCTTTAATAAATGCTAATTAACTAGATTGTTAGAATTTTGAACTTTTGTCTTGTCAATAAAATTTTTAATAAAAATATTTTTTCTTCGTAATTTTTTTTTAATGATTTCTAATTTGTTTTAATAATAAAATTTTGAACATAAATTTTCTATATAAATTTATAAGTTTTTAAAATAAAAAAAAAATAAGACGAAATTCATAAAAGAATTTGTTTTGTAAATAAAATATATCAAATGATTATTGATTAAAATTTTTTTCTCTTACCATGAGCAACATTATTAATGCAATCCAAATAACGATATCCTTTTTCATCGTACATGTATTGTCCTTCAGCTCGGACGATTTTCAAGGGATTCGATTTATAAAACAGTTTACATGCTTGTCTGTAAAACGATCGTTTTCATGGAATGATAACGCGATAATACAACATCAAGTAAGAACGTAGAATTAATCCAATATTTACCCAATATATCGGTCTCGAAGTCGGATTGTTTCTGATTTCGGCATTTGTTCCAATGATTCAGCCATGTTTGATAATGATTTAATAGAATTCTTGATTAAATTCTAAGAAAACGTGATAACATTTAATGATTTATCACATATGAAGATTACGGAGGAAAAATATGATAGGTCACATTTTCTAATTTTTGCAGCATGGTAATTTTTAAAATAGATTTATCAAGGTATTTCACTATATATAGGGGAGAGATGGCATGAAAAGGGTATATAATGAAAGGGACATTATAAATTTCTTAAAGATAGAAAATCTGTCTAAGACGATTATCGTTTTGTTTCATAGCAATATTCGTGCATATACATTTGCATCTAATTTTAAGTCATTGTCAAACATAGTATGAATTGTCAATAATATGTAATTGAATTTTTTCAATATCAAAAGTAAAATTTCTAATAGTTTTTAAAACATTTGCGAAATATTGTTATTAATGACTAATTTCTTTCATATTATTTAAATAGATATTCATTCAAAAGCAATAATATAAATTATCCAGTATTTTTTATTTACTATTATATTATAAATAATTAACGAAATAATATTAATATAATATAATATAATATAATATAATATAATATAATATAATATAATAATAAATAATATTAATATACTGTCTCTTTCAATGGTTTTTTTCAGGACAATCAATTTATGAAAAGAGAAAAAGATACCTCTTAAATATAGAAGAAAGAAAGTTAGTACCATGTACATTTATAGCAAAACATTTATATCATAGTATAAACTCGATTTTGTTATATACATGGTCAAATCTGATTATGATAAAAATAATAATCAAAGTAATTCATGAATAAATTAAATATTACGTTAGGATTAAGAAATATTTATTAATTCAAACGTTTCAATAAATTTTAATGGTATGTAAAATATTTATTATTTATTATCTGAGGTTGATAAAATATTCTGGTAAAGAAAAAATTTATAATAAGTATTCATCATCTTTTAACAATGGAATCTTTTAATAAAATAATATTTTGATATTTTATTATTATATCATTATATATTATGATCCATCAATATTATATGTCATATATTCATACAATATAAAGTTTCAAAATTTTTATTGAAAATCTTAATAAAAATAATAATCGATTTATAACAATTTATAAAATTCTTATAATATTTTATAAATTTAAGAAATTCAAGAATCATTAATTCAAGAAATTTACAGAACTCAGCTTATGTATATCCTTAAAAAATAAAAAGAAAAATATAATAAATAAATAATATATGAAAAAATAAATAAATAAAAATTAAAAAATTTATGATAATATAAAACCTTTTATTTTTGTATATCCTCATATTTTCTATTATATAAAAATCCTCAAAGAATCAATACACATCTATAAGAACAATAGAAAACAAATAAGTTTGACAATTGTTGTCTTAGCTTAAAAATAAAAATAATAACAAGAATGAAACAATAACAATTAATAGAAAAGAGAAGAAAACGCGTTAAAGGTCCTGAAGTTAAACGTTTGCTAGAATGAGAGGAACAGAATCAGCCAGATCGTACCTGAACGCTTGAGGTAATCGCAGTGTCACGGTTCTTCCGAATGCAGTTGTCAGCTGAGTGCCGCGACCTAGTCCGGTGACGTCATATATAGTGCGTTGCTAATTTTCGGCCAGACTGGTGGGGATAATAATGCGCGCGCACTCACCTTCTTGCCTCTCTCACCCCACCATTTCATCATGGCAGTCTTCAATCTCGTGGCACGCGTACGCATCGAAGATCATAATCAATTGAGATATTTTTTTATTTTTCTTTTTCTTTTTTCAATTATCAAGTATTTTTAATGCTCCTCCTCACGTGCTGCGAAATATTGGATAAACAAGAAAGTAGTAAACGAAAAGGAATAAAGAACAACGTTCAACATTTTTTGGTAATTCATATTTTTAACGGCTATGTTTCGCTGAAGTGGAAATGTTTGAAAAGCAAATAATTTGGGAAAAAGAATCCTAATATAAACGTGCGTAAGATTGTTAATTTTTCGTGAAATTCTTCCAAAGTGATTTGTAGTGATTTTTTTGTTATTGTTTTTTTAAAACGGTTAAAAAGAAAAAATTAGAAAGTAAAGGTAGAACGATTAAAGTAAACAAAACAGAACAGTGTCCAGAACGATAAATTAAAATTAACGGTTGTCATCGCAGTTTAAAATAAAAGTGTAATAATATTAGAACTTTCTCAATATTTGAAACAATCCTGATATAATTTTAAACATTTGCGATAACGAAAAAGTTAAAATAGAGTTTCTTTTCATGAAAAAGAAACGTAAAATGTATTTTGTGTCATATTGCAAATAATAGTACTAAACAACGTAATTTGTTTACTGTTACTATGAAACTATATATATTAATATATATATATTAATTACGTATAAGTAAGAATTCTCGAAATTGCTTGCTATTATTATCGTATTGTAATTTATCACTTTTATTATTATCATATTATCGATATCATATTGCATCAATAGTTATATAATTACAATAATAGTTATTATATTACATAAAATTAATCCAAGTCATTTTAATCAAAATTTTAAATGAAATATTCACACATAAATTATGAATTCAATCAATTTCATCATCTTTTTTATTTTTAATTATTCAATTACAATTATATTGTAAATATAATATTGCTCTTCATAATATTACAATAAAAAAATTTTGATATTTATTCTTGATTAGTAATTATTATCATTTTGAAGTATAGACTTCACATTGCTATATTTTTTCTTTATCTATATGATAACGATAATAATAACAATAATAACTATAACAATAACTTACCTAAAATAAAAATAGCATTAAAAAAAAAGAATAGGAATTTTTTCGTAAAATTTTCTTAAGCTGTTTTAGTATCTTCGAATTTTTGCTAATTTTTAAAATTCCATTCGTGAAAGAAGATTCTTTTTTGAATATTTTTAAAATTTCCTTATATTGTAAATTTTTAGGAATCTAAATTAATTCTTACTTAATCAGCTTTACTCTATATAAATAAGCACTGGCAAATTATTTAATATTGACAAATTTTAATATATTTAATATTGAAAAATTTTCAATATGTACATTTGAACACGTTTCTCAAATTTCTCAAGTTATAGCTATTATTTATAAATATCGTGTGATCAACATGTAAGTTTAGCAGATTAAATTTATCAAATACAGTTTATATAATCTCAAAGGAAAAATGAATTAATGTATTTGCAATTAAAAGATTATAATGTTATTATTATAAGATTATCTATTATTAAAATAAATTTTTTCTTAATAGTTTTTTAAAGTCATTATTTTAAAATATTAAGCTTCTTTAATTTTAAAATATTAAATTAATTTGTTTTAAAAATTTGATTAGATTATTTTTCTTTATGGAAATTTTCTTTTAACTCGGTTTCTTTCTTTTAACTCATATTTTTTTAAATTATGAAACAAAATAAAATAAAACTTTATCTATATATTTTAGAATTTAGAAAAATTTTTACACAACGATATATTTATTATAGATAATTGTCGACAAACACGCAAAACAAGTAAAGTCTATTTTATTTTACGACTTTCAATGAAAAAAATTGCTGAAGGCAAAGTTTACATAACTCAAACATTTTCAAACAATAATATTTTCAAACAATGATCATATTTTTAGATTTTCTTTCTTTCTTTCTCTTTCTTTCTTTCACTCACATATTTTTATAATTATGATATTTACTATTTATCGAACAAATTTATTGTTTTTATTTTTAACCTAATAATATCCAATCATAATCGTAATTCTAATTATGATTATAACTTGATAAAAACAAATTATTCTCTCTAAATCGATATTTCTAATGGAAAGTTTCTTGACCGCTTTCGTCACTATCATTGTTCGTGATATCGATGCAAACAAATATGAACAAGTCTATTCATCGATCGCACGTGCAAATCGTTGAACAAAACCGGATAAATAAAGCGATAAATTTGATAAATTTTCGATTCATATTTCTTTTTTTAATATTTTTAATAAACAAGCTTTTTAGAATGAGAAAGAATAATTTTTCCTCTTGAAACTGGTTAGCTTATTCTCACAGTTTAAATTAAATAAAAAAATAAAATTTAAAATTAAATTTTTCATTAACTTCAAAAACTTAAAATTTCAGAATCTTATTTTTTTTAAAAACAAGTAGACTTTATTAAAATGTTAAAAACACAAATCACGTTATTTGTTAAAATATTAAAGAGATAAATCACGTTCTTTGTTTGTTAAAATGTTAAAGAAATAAATCATACTGTTTGTAAAAAATTAAAGAAAATTTATGAATCTAGATATTAACTTGATATCAAGTTCAATTAAAATGTAATTTTTTTTTGAAGAAAGGAAAAAGAAAGAAACGACTCAAATCTTTTTGATTAATAAATTTATATTTCATGAAGAATTGCGAAAATCTCAATTTATGATTCTTTTTCTTGCACTCTTGCGCTGTAACATCTCAGGAATTTTCCATCCATGCAAACTGTTATCGATGTTCTCGTTTTCAATCATTGGTCTTATCTAGTTGCAATGAAAAACGATTTGTACTTACATATTAGAAATTTCGCGTGCTTCTTGGTAGATCAATGAATTTCAAATGCAATATACTTAAACGTTATTTACCTTTATCCTTAATAGAATTTTAAATTAAGCAATATTATTTCAATATTAAAATTTTACGTAGAAGATGACTGAATGACAAGAAGAAAATTAGAATATGAATAGAATAATTTCGTTGAGAAGAGTTCAGAGGATAAGAAATAAAAAAATGATAACGATAACCTTTTAGTTACAGTATAGAAGTCGAAAAATATCAAAATTTTCTAATATTGTAAAAACCTTGCCTCTAATCTTTCAGATTTAGTACAAAGATAACTTGGGAAAATTAAGTAGTTCAAGGAAATTATTGAAATTTTAATTTTTAAACATATCATTTGACTATTTTAATAAACTTAATGTAATGTAAATTAAAACAAAACATCTTTTAATTTAAGCATCTTTATTTTTTATCTTTACTTTACAAGAAAATATCGTGTTCATCAATATTTTATTTCTTCGTCTTTCATCTATAAAATCGGATACATTGTTTGATCACGATATTCTACGCACGAGATCAACGACGATCGCAAACAATAACACGAGCAAAAATATGTACGACGCACGTGCCGCACGTGGATGATAATGATACGCACGTGATAGCTTGCTATCAGCTAGTTAATCTGATTGATAATTGTATGATATCCTAGTACTACATTCATCGTAAATAGGAATATTCGTACCTCGATAAAAATTCTTTGCGTGCCAACGGAAACGGAAAAAGAAGTAGAACATGTTTGATTAAATTGTCGTCGATAAATATTATTTGATATCTTGTAGAAATTTTTCTTTACAAACTAATCTTTAGAAGATTTTATTTATTATCAAAATAATTAATAATAAGGTTTTAATATTAGAGATAAATTACGCAAAAATCATTTTTTTTTATAAATAATTATAAGTATCCGCTACTTTTATTAAATTAAATTCTTCGTGAATCAAAAAGGTAATTATTGTTATTATTGATTGTCTATTGATTGTCGAGCTTAAAAAATTATGAGAGATAGTTTAAAATTTAACTTAAATATAGATTTTTTTTTAATATTTATATAATATTACAAATTTTTTTAACATTGAGATGATACAATGATTTTTATTTTTTGAATACGAATAATTTTTTTCCTATATTTTTTATTTATTCTCTCTATATATTAAGAAGAAATCTTTGATGAATGGAAAAATTTATAAACGGATAGAGGAAATGTATAAAAAAATTCCACATTTCATTGAAGTATCTTCGATAAAAAAATTACGTAAATTAATAATGTAAATATTTTATAAGCAGAATGTCAAAGTATTCTTTACATTTAAAAACTAAATACAAATAACATATTAAAAATTCAAATATGAAAAAATATGCAGAATATACGTAATATGCAAAAAAATTTATTTAAAACAAAAAATACATATTATAATAGTTAAATAATAAATATGTATATTAACAAATAAATTTTGAATGAATCACATACCAACTGTTTTCTATTATATCTTGTGTCCCTGAATCATGATTAAATAATTGAAACGTCCTAGGGGAAATGAAACGCGATCATTAATTTTCATGATTCTGATTTATTTTCTATTTGATTTGTAACAAGAAAATATATTCATCTTTTTAATTAACAAATCGTTTAACTTTCATAAAATTTATTAACAATATATTAAAAAGATTATTGGATCAAACTTTATCAAGTAAAATTTTTATTATTTCATTCCAGATATAAAATATAGAAAATTATGTCAATATCTGGATGCTTTTGAGAGTACAAAATTGTAGATAATTCTCTGTTTGTTATTCTATGTAAATTTGATTCCTAGATATCGTTCAAGTTTCATTTCATGTTGATTTCTAGACAGTAAGCAAATTGAAAATTGTTTTATAAGAGACTATTGGTTAAACGGCATATTCCTCGTCGAGATTATGTATTCTACTTGCTCAAAGGTCATGTTACACATATCTACTCATTGATAGCATGTTTTTTGATAATACGAATGCACTAAAGCGGAATGAGCTTATAGTAAATCATAAATTTTCTATGCTATTCTTTGCTAACTTGTTCAATATTTTGAAAGATTTAATTTCAAGTAAAATTTGTCTTGTGAAATTTCAAAATTCGAAATTTTTTTTTTGTTTAAAATTCCATTGAATCAGAATTTTTAGTTTGAAAATCAATCTTTAATCGAAGGAATGGAATTATGTCACTGCATCAGAATGTTATATACACGATTACATAATACCATAATCTTTCAATAACGCCTCAATTTATTGATAACGCATAACAGAGGTTGATAGTTAGCGGAATATTAAGTTGACATAGTTCAATTGTTCGCGTTTGTGAATTTTTTCCTTGGATGTATCATTTTCTAATTTATTGAATATTTTATGTTTAAACTGAATATAATAATCGAATATAACGTCATAAAAAAGTAATCTATACATTTATAAATATCTATAATAATTTATATATCTAGAAATATCTATTAGACTCATTTCTTCTTCCATATTTTTCCAATGATTAATTCACTTATGAATATAAAAATAATAAATTTTTCATTTTGATTTATAATCTCTAAATTCTCGTTCTCGAATAATTCTGCAATGAAAATTTTTCCAAATCATACTCTCCAAACCCGTGTTCGTTTATTCTTCGAAATAAATTATTCACACGTTTCTTAAATAACGATTTTGGATTAATAAAATGGATTATTAACATTTGCTTTCTATCCAAAAATTAATCTTTATCTTGAAAAATTTATATAACTTTCGATTTAGTATCTTTATTGAAAAAAATACCATCTTCTAAAATTATCTACTTCACTGATAATTTTACTATTTTTTTATCACGTAGAATATGATAAGTCATCAGGTAGTTCAGCATTTTTATTTAATATGATGCAACATTGACGTTTCGAAATTTATCCTAATCGGAAATGTTGTCATAAAACATATTGATTGTAGATATTTTCTTCACTACATATGGATATTCCTCATTCCAAAAGTTGTTTAATTCTTTCTCCATGTCGATCACCTTTTCGTCCAATATCAGAAAAGAATCTTTGATGAATGCTATTTTTTCTAGAAAATATTGATGAAAAACTATACAAAATAATCAGAGTTCGCGAAGTGATAACCATGGGAATTTTAAGATAAATTTGAATATTTTTGATTTTTAGAGATAATTCGTGAGACATAGAGATATTACTGTACTTGTTATTTTATCAGTGATTAATTTTATTTTATTCAGATTACTTTGTCTAGACTATTATGAAAAATAAAAGTCAGATTGTAGATAGCCCAAGATTTCTTTGATTTCTTTGTTTTAATTTAATCTGTTCAATTTGTTTATTCAATTAAATTTGTTGCGAAAAAACGAGCAGAAAATTGTGATCGATTGAAGAATAATAAAATAAATAGAAATTTAGTTGCATTGCGTAAATGGTTTTGTTTGTAAAAAATAATAAAAAACTGGACTGTTTCGAAATCATTTGATTTCAGTTTCATATTTTCTTGTTACATATTTTTTCATTATTGTGTCAGAATAGTGTAAACATATTTCAGAGACTGATCGTAATTTGCGATTGCTTTTTTAACATTAGTAACTAAAAATTTATTTTGAAAATATTGAAAGTCAAGCATATAATATCCAAAGAATATATATAATGAACAAAGAATATATATAATATTCTTATCAATATTTTATAACATTTACTATTTCACCAATAAATTGAAATATAATATACTTAAAATATACATAAAAATAAAATAATTATAATATTTATCAATTTGCATTCAATTTTCTTTCTTAAATTTTTTGAAAAAAAAAATTATGAAAAATATATTGAATATTAAAAAAAACTTTGTAAATAATAAAAAAAAAAAATGATGAAAAAAATTACTCGTTCACAGAATCGCAGTCGGTAGGACTCGAACCTACGCTCCCAGAGGGAATCTGATTTCTAGTCAGACGCCTTAACCACTCGGCCACGACTGCTTCGATATTGGGTTATATAAAATTGAAAGTTTTATAGTAATGTTAAATGATAAAAAAGATACATTGTATATATTAGAAAATAATTATTAATAAAAATATATAATAGAATATTATGTTCTCGAAATATATTTTATTATATTTCAAAAAGTATTAGTAAATTATTACCTCTCTTGAAAATGCAATTAAAAATATTTTAATTGTATAATATTAAGAAAAATATATTAGGATATTAAAATAACAAGTTATCCATAATTTAATTCGAAATCGAAAATTTAAAAGCAAAAATCGTAAACTAGGATATTCTTAAAATAAAAATAATAAAAATATTAACCATTTTATTTTAAATTTCAAGATTCATGACATAATTTTATCGGATAATTAAATTTTAATTAGATTATAGTTATTTTATTTTTCAATAATTAATATAAAATAACAAACAAAGGTATAAATTAAAAGGATGAGAGAGGAATAAAGGGAGATTAACTAGTGAAATGAGAAATTGTATTTCAGTGGATTAATACATTAGAAAGATAACAGATAAAGAACGCAATTAGAAATCGAAATTTATTTAATAGACATTATAATATATTGATTAGTTATGTTAATTAAGTACAGCGAAATCAAATGACTTGCTTTATAATAGAATTTTGTTCATATTTCTAAAAAAATTTTCTCGAGATTGCATAATTAACCTCGTTATTATTTTTTCTTTTCATATATTCTGCATTACATCAGTTTATGACAATCGAAAAAATGACACACGCTTACAATGTACAGTGTTTCCTATTCGGTGAATGCAAGTTAGAAGGAAGTTACAAATAGAATAAACATTAGATAATTATCATCTGATTAACAGCGAAGAGCAAACTTTGCAATAAATTCAATGGAACGATCAAATATCATTTATCGTAACGCAATTTCACAATCTAGAGAACTTATTTTTTTCATTTTAAAAGCAAATACATATTACAATTTCAACATTACAAATGTATATTTTATGAAGAATTATTCAATATTTTTCTATCTCTTTGAATATTTATACACTTCCAAAAATTGCATTCACAAGAAACTGTTAAGATAATATCTTAACCTCGAATACTTTAACTGAACACAGAATTGCATAATCTGCTACACGTTCGAGAATCTAAACATTATTGAAAATTTCAGAAATTCTATTATTTTCACTTCTTTCAATTTATAATATTACGAATTCAAAATTCATTGAATCAACGTGCACGTTTTTCTTTTTTATATCAATCATCTGATAGAGATGAAAAATAATTTAAACAAAATTGTTTACTTCATTAGGTTAGGTTTTTCTTAGAGTGTATTTTTCACATCACTTTTTCACATATATGATTTCAAAGAAAACATTCCTGATGATTTTATCTTTGAGGTTACTTAACCTTCAAATATTTTTAATTTGCACACGTTTTAAGAACTTGTGATACTTATTATTAGTGTAATATGGCCGTAAACATATATGTACAATCTTATAGCTGTCGATTTTTGTTTTCCTTTAAATCAGAACGTTGGGATTAGTATTTCCACAAAATCAATTTCATACAGTTCCATTTAAGATGTCATGCATCGGATTTTGTGATTCTACAAAGCTTTAGTGCAATTCGAATTGCAATAATAGCTAGACAAAAATTTTACAATCCCGCCACGATCTCAATTGAAGATCGATGCTAATAGCATTGATCTATAGCGATTATTCGATTAATTATCAAGTAATTATTCATATCATTCGAATAAAAAAAAGTTCTATCTGTCCGCGCATAAGAAAGAACGATCTGCGATTATTTACGAACATTGGATTTTTCTATCATCATCCTACATTCATATCTCCACTTTCTCCTTTTATTCTTTTTTTTAATCTACGTATAAATATATGTACCTTTTGTTCATAGAAGATCGAGTCACAGAGAATCTTTAATTTCTATCAAATGACCAAATATTTGGAATTAAGAGGAAACTTTTTTTATCTTCTTCTTCGTCTATTATTTTTTTTTCTTCGCAATTTTCTTTAGCATTTTTCAGTCAAGTGCAAAAATAGATACTTTATCGCCTTCCGATATATTTTTTTCTTCTGTATTTTTTTCTTTTTTTATTTAAAACTGAAAAGTATAAAATAAACAATGTTCAGAAAATGTTCTAAAGGTATTTGAAATATTTTAATAAGTATCATAATAATCTATTTGTTGAAGATAATTAATAGAATGGAAAATCAATTAATTGTAATTTATCGATCAATACCAGTCAAAATTTTTTTTGCGACAAATTAAAAATAATTGAATCTTTAATACTTAATATCTTTGGTTTGTAATATTTTAATTAAGTTAATAAATTTTGATTTATCCATTTTTAATTAATTACTTTAGAATTTGGTAAATTATAGAACATTCACTGAACATATATAAAATGTCAAGGAAAATAAACTATTAAATTCTTTGCAGTTTCAAATAGAAAAGCGTTTTTCTTCTAATATGATATTTTTTAAGCATAAAATTGTCGCATCGACTGAATATTGAACGATCGATCTAATAAAAAAAAATCACAATTAAATATATAATATGGATTAAAAGAAATCTATAGGATTACACTAATTCGAAAATGTTCAAGTGTAGCAATTACAATTATCCTATGATCATTTGAGACAGCAATTTGAAATATTTTCACAAACCGTTCATAGTTTCTAGATTTGGCTTATTCTAACCTAAGTTCCGTTTGAAAAAACGTCACACTTGGGGAGCAAAGGGAATCTAGCAGTTCTACGTTTGAATTTGGGATCTTTCTTCTGTTTTCCTTTACAATTTATCCTCAAAAGAGTATTTCCAGTCACTGATCAACATCTTGCATTCTGTCTGTGTGAAAAAATGGGATTGTTAATCGCTAGAATCGTTCTCTAAACACTAAGTAGGCTAGTAAGGTTGTTTACGCCTATGGATAATCGCTATTAATCGATATCGTAATATGCATACACGCAGAAGTGGGCCTAGAGCAAACACTACTTCGCTTATAGATCAATTTTATCACCTAAATCATCATACAATTGTAGCTCAAGTCCATATATATACATATAGGGCAGGAAATGAAATATACATTCATATCTTGTCACCCAATTTCATTATTTTACGATAATTTAAAATTCTTCATGGATTTGAAATGATTCGAGAAATCGTTCGATTGATGAAACGAAATGATAAATCTGAAGCATAAAAAATAGCATTTTTTATACAATTTTTATTCGAGATTACAATATGAATGTGAAATCGAACAATCTATCGAAGTCATAAAAATTTTGTCAAATCCACGATCGAATGAAATAATATTCCATGTAGCATGGAATGATTATTATTTTAAATAGTATCGCAAAAAATAGATATATAATAAAATAATTTAATGCAATATATTTAATGAGTAAAAGAATGCTTAATTAATATAGTTTAATGAATTTATTTCTTAAAATTTTCTTTTACTCAATAATGACAGAATCGATTCTGTTTCAAGATTTATTAATGATCGATACTCGTTCGATGGAAATATATATCGAATTCGATCGTAAAATCAATCAAAAATTCGATATCGAATCACTTCATGTCAAAGGATGACAAGCAAAACCTATTATCGTAAGTAAATTCATAATCTACGAATGAAATGTGAATTATTTGTACAATTTTTATGGTTACCTGTCAGTTTTAAAGTGGATGGAATTTACGAGAGTTAAGGCTCATCGATTACTTTTTTCTGTTCAAAGAAAAAAGGAAAAAAATATTTGTAATTTAAACTTTAAATAAAATTTATTCATAGAATTTATTACGTCATATTTTTGAAAAAATGTTATCGTTACGTATATTGAAAATAATCTTGACAATGTTTATGTCATAATTTTTTTAATAATTATAATAATAATAATGTAAAAAATTTAGATAGTTTAAATACTAAATAAACTATCATATAAACGAAAAATTGAAAAATTATCATAATCTTTATGTATAATAAATAATCGAAATAAGAAAATTTTAACGACAAATCAATTTTTATTGAATTGTCTTTTCTGGAGCCTTAACTCTGTAGAAACATGAAATAGTATGCTGTTAATGCTCATGGTATCGCGTTAAAACGCTTAAAATATTGCTCTCTTTCCATAACCACTGTTGCGGTATTGTTAATTAGTGGCAGTGCCTTTTACTATTATTCTTCTCATTTTCCAATCTCGAACACGAGTACATTGAGCTAACGCAATGGTGTTTTTCATGTTTCTTTTCTTCTTACTATCTACGGTACGTTCAGTCGCTCGGCACTGTTAAAAAAAAATAATTTAATATATTAATTTAACTATAAGGAAAAAAAAAATATATTTCTGACATCACATTTCTTTTCTAGATTTTAGAAATTAAATTTCTTATTCTTTACTTAATATTCTAAGACTTTCTTTTTTATATCTTTTTTTTCCTCAATAATAATTAACATTTTTGCAAAATGAAAAGGATATGATGCAAGATAAAAGAAGCAATTTTTAAAACATTAGATATTTGATTGAATTTTCAAGAATATTGAAATTTTAAATATTATAAAGGTTATTTTAATTCAGATTTCTTATTAATTAAGAGATAATTATATAATACATAAAGATCAATTGATTAAGAAAATTATCTTGCAGCCACCAAATTTCTCAAATAAACAAATATTATTACTTGTTAAAGTATCTACTGATCAATATCTTACATGATGCTTAATAAGTAATGTTTAAACATTGTGATAGATGATAGGATGTAAGGATTGATAAAAGCAACATTTATTTTAAAGGAAATATAACTAAATGCATAAATGACATAAATAGAAAATGAATACTGTCAAGGTATACATTTAGAAATTATTGATTTTTGTTTTCTTTGTAACAAGACGGTATGGACAGGTGGCTCAAGTTCGAATCATCAATATCAGCTATAATTTTGCTTTATTTATACTTCAAATTATTTTAATTTAAAAATTACAGAGATCATGTTTTCGTTTATAGATTGTCATCAATGACAAAAAACGAGAATATGCGAACGTGTATATCATACGCCTACAATTAAAAAAAAAAAAAAAAAAAAAAAAAAAAAAAAAAAAAAAAAAAAAATTAGAAGGAAATTCAGATAGAGAACTAAATCGATAGCAAAGTAAATTAATAGAGGAAAAAAAAAAAAATAAAATAAGTAAGGAAATTGGTACTGTAGTGATGGTGGTAATAATGTTGGACGAGGTCGGTCGCCATTTTAGAAGTAAAAATTATTTTTACTTTTGTATAAAAAATTTTTTTCATCGACGTTCAATGATTTAAGTAAAGTATGTCGCTTTCTTATGTATTAACGAATCGGACCTTGTTCGTTATTTCCATTATATAAATAGACGTGCGTTATCGATATTTTAAAAATTTGCTTACTCGTTTACAAAAATAAAATAAAACGCAAGACAATTCATCCTATCTATGAATGAAAAATAAAATTTCCTATCTAATCGAGGCTAAAGACGTTCATCGAGACTTAACTAAAGTGAGAGAAAGAGGTTTCTGCGAGTGAATTAAATCAACGATTTTTTCTCTAAAATTTCCGTTGATAATTGCTCGCATTTGGCGAAACCTGAAATTTTGATTTATCTATCATGCTTTCATGTTTCGTCTTTATTTTTTCCCTTTTTCTTATTATATTTATTTTTTATTTTTATATATATATTTTTTTTATTATTTTCTTTTTTATTCTTTCAAACGCAGGAAAAATATGGTGCCTTTAGCGATCGACGTACGTAACACGATACGTCTCGATGCATTACCACATCATACATATCGTTTCTCGATCTTCAAAAACGGTCGGTGATGTTGACTGCAAAACCTGACGTCATTCCTTTTGCTCTCTATCATTCATACACATCGCGTATTCTTAATTAAAAGTATAATTATCATACTCTCTCTCGCGCACGCTCTTTCTCTCTAAATTCTCTCTTTCTCCCTTTTTCAATTAGTCAGATACATTAACTAAAGTCAGAAAGTTATATATATATATATTCCCGTTCAGTGGAATCGATCTATGTTTTTTATTCCTCAAAAAAGTTGAAGATAAAAAGTGATTATCGGCCGTCCCTAGCTCTGATGGTCCGATGGTCATTTGTGATCGATGCCACTGTCGGCGCGACGGCTGTACGTCGACGATGCACATTATGGAGATCCTGTTCCAGCTTATCGAGGGTAGCCAGCCCGTGAACGCATGCGAAGCTCTGTGGATGAGAAAGACAGGGATGCTGGTGTTGAAGCACAAGGGTTGTCGTCGTCGTTGGTGGAGGAGGTGGCGGAGGTGGTGGAGGATGAGGAAGAGAAGTGAGCCACGTCACGCCTGGCTCCGCTCTGTGTCATTTGCCGTTCTGCTGTAGTGCTGCGTTAATTTGTGCCCACAGTTCTTTGGTACAGGATTGAGATCTAGAAATAAAATTATATTTTTAGTATCAGTTACTTATTTTATATATTAACTAACTAGAATCATTATTATTGTAAAATTTCTTACATAGTGAACTAAAAGAATGAATATTTACTTTTTTTTTAAAAACAAAAAAAAGAAAATTATTAAGATACATAAGATACAAGAATTATTTTTCAATAGACAATACCTTTTAATGGATTGAAGCCGCTCTTTGAATTGAACATGACCTTCTGGGGTAATGTGAAACGCTGCTCTCGCCGCGCATACTACGTTGACAAAGTCTTCGTATTCGCCTGATGTTAAATGATATAATTTTTGATGCATACATTGAATATACCTGCGAATCATTGAAATCATAATTATTCTAATAGGTTCGTTAAAAATAATTAAATAACTACAAATAAGAACTTGAAAAGACTAACATTTGTTGACACTTGTGAACAAGAGGTGCCAACAAAGCAGATCTCAAGTGTTGAAGTACAAGAGCCCGGTTGTTTCTAGCCAGATAGAGCGCCGCTTCCAATGCGACATCATGAAGGACGAAAGGACTAACGATGCTATTTACTGTACAAATACAAAGTTGATGAAGATATTGAGTACCGAGACGTTTAGATACTCTCAACAACCATTTCACATCTTCTCCATAGGGTGGATTTCGCGCGTATTTCGCTTGCGGTCTATCATCATGTACACGACGAGCCAAAGTTTCCAATGCTAACATTCCCACACGATACGCAGCAACCAAAGCTCGAAGTTGTTGTTGACTGAAAGCCTGAGTTTGTCTGTGAATCTTTACATAAAAAATAAATATCAATTGTTATTAATTTTAAATAGTTATATAAAGGAAAACCAAAATTAATTTTATAATAGCATACCTGTGGTTGAGTTCTTACTGTAGATATTATAGGCTGTGCTTGACCAGGAATAGGTCCTGTCACTCCCGCTTGTACCTAATGAAAAATATAAACATATCGAACATTTTACTATAAGAGATTAAAACTAATTAATCTGAAATACCTACATTAACTGGCATAGGCTGTTGCATGGTGAACAAATGATGAGTTCCTGGAGGCGGTGGAGGTTGCGGTGTATAATATTGCGGCAGCGATGGTGGTTGCGTGGGTTGTGTTGGATGATGAGGATGTTGCGGATGCTGTGGATGTTGTGGATGCTGTGGATGTTGCGGATGTTGTGGATGTTGCGGATGACCAGGATGAGGTGGGAATGCCGCATGATACATTTGCATGTGTGGTGGTGCTGGTGGTAGAGTTACCCTATGCGACGGCATCGGCCCACCAAAAGTTGGAATTGAGTGATGTGGATGCACGAAACTATAAGGACCAACTGCGTATGGCATACCAACTCCTGAAATCCAAAAAAAAAAAAATTATAATTTAGAATTAACTAAATAGATTTAGAAAATTAAAATTTATTATTATTAAATTCATATGTTAAATTGAAAAGTTTAAATATACCCAAAGGAGCCAATGTAGTTATAGTTGGATGCGTTGGATATGGTTGAGGAGGTGGCTGTGTACTAGTCACAACAACTGCTTGAGCTGGTCCAGGCATCATTTGTCCATTGGACATATCTACTGGAGGACCAGGTTCTACCAGAAGCACTCCATTAAGATCCAATTGCAAAGGATCATGTGGCATATCATCTTGTTGTTCTCCACCAGGAGTATGCTAAATATATAAAATAAAAATTCAATTAATCAGATTTTCTTTTATGAAATATCTTTCTTTTTATTTAAATGTACTTACTCTGAGATACAGCTCATACCAATATTTAGCCACTTGAAACAGTACTTCTGGATAAACTCCTCCTCCTTTAGCAGTATTTTCTACTGTGATACAAGCTTTCTCCAACATGAGATCACTTTGTTCTTTACACTATAATAACAATCAAAATAATTAAACATCATTTTTTAAAAAACTTTCAAATTTTTATTAAAAAAAACTTTACTGAAAACATAAATCTTGTTGCATGCTTACTTGTAAAATAGCTCTTTGGACTTCATTAGGATTGAGCGCGTGAGCATGAGGCAAACAAGATAATGCAAGTTCTGCAGCTGCTCGAACCATATTAGGATCACTTCCTCTAGATGATTTGTCTGCTATACCGACTGCCTCAGGTGGTGTCAAATGTCCCTCCCAACTTTCAATAAGGAACGAAATCGCTGGTGCTCCAATTTCCATTGCTTGTCCAGTGATCCAGGATACATGACTCGAGTAGGTTCGACTAAGCCAGTTAGGAGTGACACAATTATGAAGTCCAAGAGCATATAGACCAAGTTGAAAGGCGCACATATGGAGAGCTCTATGAGGTCCATGGTGATTTTGACTTGTAGATGCTTGTGTAAATAGAGAAGTGGAACTATTGCCTCCAGCTTTTATGAGAACAGTCTTTGCTAGTTCGCACATAAAGTGTGCACTCGCTTCTGATGGTTGATTGGGAATTGATGGATATACTCTCTTGCTTTTGTATCTAAAATAGAATTTTTAAAAGTTCCAGATTTTCCACTTCTTAATTTATTAAAAGTTCACTTGTTATTATGTTAAAATACGAACCTTGTTTCTTTAGTTCTAGTAGGCACAGGTTGTTGAACTATTTGGGGCTGAACTGTTAGTGTATTCATACCAGTTTCTAATTCTGCACTAGTGCTACTATGTGGTCTACTGCTAGTACCAACCACACTATCGCCATTTCCAGCATCTGTCCCAGCAAGAGGAGAAGAGCATTCTTCATCATGAAGATATCTTGTCATCTGAAATAGAATTAATTTGTTTCTCCATTAATTTATTTCTTCAATTTATTCCATTATATTCCAGATATTAAAATTACTGAATTTAAAAAAGCAATTTTTTACCTCGCTCTTAGTAGGAGGATTAGAGGTGTAATAACTGCTGAGAATTGGTGATTTAATTAACTGATGAACATCTCGATCCAATAACTTGTCCATAATTCTTGCTACTTTCGTAGGTTCATCCTTATAATGCACGAGCAATGTAATAGCTAAATCTCCTCTAAAATAATTAAATCAAAACTTGATAAAAATTATATTACTTATAACATTTAATGAAAGAAATCAATTAATCAAATTTATATGGATAAAATTGAATTTATATAACGCACCTTTGGCGTCTCGTTCCCTCACAAAGAAGAGGATGATCAGCTTCGCTCACGTTCGCCTTCAAGCCCAGAGCAGCCACGGCCGCATCAAACCCAAGGTTCTCGTCAACGTCTGAGGACAGGTGTTTTAGTCCTGCGAATCATTCCACAATCTTTTACCTTCCGTCTACACTATTTAATCATTAACTCTTTCTTGTCTGAAAGAAGATATCCTTCGTCCTCGATTCGAATCACGTAAACTCGTATTATTTTTATTCGATCAAATCTCAGAGAAGAAGTTTTATTTAAAAAAAAAAAGAAAAAAAAAAGATACATACTTGACGTATTAAGGGCATCGAATATAAAACTAGCCAACATAATTGGAAGCAGCGCATGTCCTCTGGATCTCAGTACTCCATCCCTCAGTTGTTCCGCTCTTTGTCGAACCATGGCCAATTCCGCAAGACCAAGTGGAATTTTCTTCAGTAATCCTACCAGTTCACTCTCCTGATGAGCCAATTTTACCTAAAACATTCATCATACTGTAAAAAAAATCCTTTTATCCTATTGCTACATTAATTTACCTCCAATGGTTTTGTGTTAGCCGGCGGTCTAGCCATTTCCAATCCAAACAAGCCAACTCTAAACGCCAGGTTATAGTATTCCGGATTTTCTGCGAGAACGGTGCACAGGAAACAGCATTTAGCCAACGTGGCGGACGCAAGACACGTAAGCTGATGGGACGCCGGATTAACTTGTTGCTAAAACATTGTCGTTGTATTTGTTACGCAATGACCAGGACTGATCAATTGGAACAGGGCCTTACTGAATCGAACAAACGAAACCAAGTCTTTCCAATGAATCTACCTTCTTCTTTTTCCCCTTCACCGGTGCTGGTGGTTCATCGATCATGAGATTTGGGGGATTAGCCAGCAGTTCCTCGGCGAGTTGAACACCCAAAATACAAGCTTCCCTCGTGTGGCCATGGGCGTAGAGTCCTTCCGCTCTGGCGAACAGGATGTCCCATGGATCTTCCGTTTTCATCAGATTACCCAACACAGTACTCGCGTTCGGAGTGGACGTGGATTGTGATTCATTCTTGGAATCTTTGCTAGATGCACCATTCGTGTTCACCACAGCTTTAGGATCATAATAATAAACGTGATATTCGTCACCAGACGGACTGTCGCTACTCGATGATGAACTCTCATCCTTGGAGGGCCTCCTGGAAGGATCCTTCTCCTGGTCAGATTCTTGTTCGCTCTTCGAACTGTTCGCTTTAGGCATCACTGTTCGCGATTTCTCTCGGTAATCGAGATTCGTCCTGCTACACTTCGCGTCGCAGGTAGCTTTATTATTACTACTATCACTACTATCACTATGAGTCTCGGACGAGGCGTTTGAGCGGTGCTTGTCCGAGTCTTGAGCGTTCTTCAGACTGACATTACTATTGGAGGACGACTCGCTACCACCACCCTCCTAAAATATTTCATTGATTTATAGTAGATATAATAATTATTACTTTTCTAATTTATTTTTCATTCGAGAAATTCTTTCAAGAAACAAACCTGCGAATCTGTGTCCCCGCAATTATTTAATTGAGCGCAAGATCGTCTAACGAGAACTACTTGAGGCTCGGAAATATCAGGCATATCGGTTTCATTCTCACAGAAACCTTCAGAACTGACACTACTTCGGTTCCCATCACCACCGCCGCTTCGCGAGCATAGACCTGAACATTCGCGCGGATTCAATCGTCTTCTGTCCATATAACTAAACTCTACCAGGCCTAAACTCAAAGGTCGTCGACCGTGATGATGCGAAACCGGTGGTTGACAATTTAACACGGCAGCACTCGAATTCACCTACAATCATTCAATCAAATATTAATTACAACGCAAAAATTTTATTCATCTTTTTTTAATTAGACATTTTCTGATTAAATTCCTTTCCTTTTTTGAATAATTTTAATTTTAGAAATATGGGGAATGAACTAACCTGATTCACTTCAGTCCTAGTATCACCTGCATGTCGGAAGCACGTGAACGGACAATGATACATAGGATTGCTTCCGGCAGTGTAGGTGATACCGGGTAAGGTGTACTCTTCCCAATCCAAGTAGCAGGCCTCAAGCGCTGATTTAAACCCGGTGAACACGGCTAAATCATTTTTTAATGAATCTTTGTGTCCGCCACCGTTATTTCTGTTGTGTGAATTGTGCGTTACCGAACTGCCTCTACTTTTTGTAACCTTGAACAAAAAGTCATATACGTATTTCAATTTTAAAATTCTTTGCATTTTATCTTAAACTTATTCAAAAAAATTATCTTATGTTTTAACAATAGTTTTACTTTGCGTTGCCAAATTTTTTTAAGTTTAAAATCAAAAGTGAACATATTTCTGACAGTACAATGCAATAATACCTTATCAATAATCTTCATGTGCCAAGCAGTGAACTGGCTGTGAAGCATATCTCGTTCAGCAGGCGATAATCCAGGATTCAAAGCAGCCAGTCGCCAAAGTACGACGATCTCGTCGCACAGAGACGAGCAAGCGTGCTGCGATGCATGGACGTTGCTATTCATGTTGTGTTTACCGCCGTATCCGGTCCCGTTCAATAGAGCTACTTTCGTGTTGAACCACCAAACGAGTATCTGTTCGCAAGCCATGCACTCCTCTGTGATGATTTCCAACAATGGTATAGCGTTACGATCGGTTCTCTTAAACATCTCGCGCACGATCGACAATAAGTTCCACATGCCTTCCGGTTCACGACCTCGCAATGGTCGCAACAACGAGGACCATTCGGCAGCTGCAGGAGGCGCAGTAGTGCTCAAATAATTTACATCACTGTAAATTCCAAGAAAATAAACGATTTAATGAAAATGTCTTAAAAGAAATTAAGTTTTAAATTTCTTGCATCGATTAATAGCTATCACAAATAACTATCAATAGATTGTAGATTTTTATCCAATATATATTTCATATTAAATCTTCTCTATATCCCAAACTCCAATCAAGTGACAAATTCTTAGAAAAATTTAAGACAGTCCCAAAAAAGAATATACATCATTGTGTTGTGGATTTATTCATAATCTTTGTTTTCATCACTATATTGATATTTTGAATCCTTATCTCATCAATCTATTAAAGTATGATTACATTTTCTAGGTATTATTGAACTGAATATTATAAACATTATAAATCTGAATAATAATAACGAGGTTGGAACGAATAAATAAGACGATAATGACCTGAAGACTATAGGAGCGGGTACACAAAATTTGATAAGAATCTTCTTGATATTATCGTGAAGAGTCTTTTCATCGAGGTACCAGGAGGTTTGATCGTGAGCCGAGGCGCCTGCCGTGGGATCCGGGGCACCGCAGTAACTGTTGATGGTACTTGGCTGAACCGACAACAGCTCGTCCAACAGACGTTGGGCAGTGGGCAGAATCTGCTGCGGCAGCTCGCTGATGAGATATTGCGCGAACTTTTGCAGTTGTTCCCGGTGTAAACGTGACAAGGATTCGCTAACTGGAGCTCTCAGGCACACCTGTGTCGGCTGAATACAAATAGAGGAAGAGTTATATCCTATGACCAACGCTATTAATCTCTTACGTGACTAATAAAGTAAAAAATATATTCAATAAAGGATTGTTTCTTTTTCTTTTATTATTAATATTTAGTTTTTTCTTTATTCTAGAAAAATAATAAAAAAAAAAATGTATATGAACGTTAACTCAAGCTTGAGTTAAAATATTTCTTAATGATTTTGATCGATCGAATAAGGAAGATAATTTTATTTACCATATGTATCCTATGAAGGCAAACAGCGACCACGTGAGCACACCAATAGGCCTTAGAGGAGCAAGTGCAGTTACAAGATGTGATTTTCCTCCGGTCAAAAGTGACAGCGACGTTGAATTGTGATCTGACACCGTTCATCACCCCCTGCGAGTTCACTGTTGCACTCAGATGAAATCCTGTATGTATATAAATATATAATTGAAAAATTATCAAAAAATTAATTTATATTCTTTATTATTCTAATACGATCTTTGTAAATTTCTCTCGAGAGAAATCTCATAATGAATTTTCGTTAACGTTGAAGTATAAGAAAATTCGATATTCGAAAATTATAATATTATTATAAAAGAAAATTCGTAAAAGAGGAAAAGTAACGATAGTTTAGCAAATTCCTCCAACGATTCATCACATATCCCTCGAGAGATCTCATGGGAATTGCTAACTAAGAGAAAGAAGAAGAAGAAGAAGAAGAAGAAGAAGAAGAATCAGATTAGAAGCGAACGAGAAATGGAAACGATACAGCAACAAGAAGTTGGAAGGTTTCTAAAAGGAGAGATAAAGACGTCGTTTCGAGCGCATTAAGAAACAAACGTCCAAGAAACGGAACGCATAGAGAAAGGCGGCATTCTGTATCTGGAGCGCAGCGCAAATTAACGAAACCAGCTTGACAAAACAATGAAATTAGGGATTAAATTCCTCATCCGTGTACGAGCTCGTTTTTTCAAGGAACATTCGTCGATACGACGAATCGAATAGAAAATTGTTTTGTGGGACAATAGAGTGAAAATATAGCCACTTTCAGAAACATGGAATATAACGCTAATTTATACAGATAAATTGAAGGAAATTACTTTCACGTTTCTCAAAATAAGAATAATTAATAGAGTTGTAGGCATTTTTTTTTCTTTTTCTTTTTTTTTTTTTAAATTATTTATATAGTCGCAGTTATAAGAATATGAAAGAATACGAAGGAAATGATTTCGAGAGAAATTGTTTATGGATTTTCAAATTACCGACATGAATTGATTCAATAATGATCGTTGCATCATAAATCTTGTCACTGAGAATATTCAGTTAATAGTAGAGAGATGCGTATATACTTATTTTGCAAATATTATTATATATCGTGTTCTTAAAGGAATGCAAAATTTCACAATCGTGAAGAACGATTATTTATAATTGGAAATATTAAAATATTACGTGCAATTACTTTTACATGTACTTTAGAATTTTCAATCGTTTTTAATATTCAATAATTGAAGATCCGTCATTTAAATATTAATTTATAATGGTGGCTGGAGAGATCGTTTCTCAAAAAAATTCCGAGGATTTTACATCGATAAAAGCCCCATACCATACGCTCACGAAGACCACTTTCACTTTAATATCCATCCACAGGATAACAACTTTCGAATAAAATGCCTATTTCTCAAAGTTTCAAATTTTCCTAAGCCGATAAAATTTCACTTAACGGGAAAATGGTATAAAAGGAGGATAACGTAGAAAAGAAAAAAATTCTTAGAAAAGTGAAAAAAATCAAAGGGATAATAAACGGGGAAATTTAATCTTCCATCAGATTCTTCTTAAGTGATTTCTTTCATTGATCCTCGTCACACGTTACGTTTATTTCGGCTTATAAAGAGGAGATTCTGTGACACTATTTTGTATAGAGGAGACATTATTAGGATCAGGTTTCCAATTACGTCTATCCCGTCTTGTTTTCCGTCTAAAAGGGAAGGCATCGAGCAAACCTACGCCTTCTCGATGCAGAACTTTACATAATGCCTCTTTCGTTTCTCGAATAAAGAAGCTGGTCAACTTTCAGACGCCTGAATCGCGATACCTTGTCGTATCCGTGGACCCGTTCTCGAGTTATCGGTCTACTAATCACCGACGACTACACACAGAACAGAACTATCCTCCAGAAATGCCTTCATTAATCCCACATTTTATTATTTCTTTCTCTCTTCTCTCTTCTCTCTCTCTTTCTCTTTCTTTTCTTGGTTTAATTAGATCAGATAAATGAAAATATAAATGAATTTTTATTTAAAATTGTTTCTTCTAATTTTTGATTCTATTTACTTATTTGGAAATTGATATAATCTTTGTGTTTTATATATATGTTTATTTGTATATACAACACAATAGTATATTTGAAACTTAAAAATTATTTTTTTATTAATGATCATCATTCTTTTTATTCCTTTATTAGCCAATTTTATAATTTTTTTTTCATATTTATCCATCTCATTGTCGCACAGAAATAATCCACACAATTTACATTATACAAAATAAATAAATAAATAATTCATACATTATACAATATAAAAGACAACGAAGAATAAAATTATAGCCAATTTCCTGAACGCGTCCGCCCGCAAGTAGTATAAGAAGAAAATGGACAGACATCCAGTCCACTATGATTCCAATTATCCAGTGCGATATCGAAACAAGAAACGTTTTAATCTCACTATAACGCTTAGAAAATCTTGACAAATAGATCGAGAGATTTGATGTTTTTTTTTTTTTTACGAAAAGAATAATAATTTTCAAGGAATATTCATCGATCACTCACCGATCTGCAGGGGGTCTTTCACGCTTCTCAACCGGAAGAAATGTTCGCCACGCTGAAACTCTTCTGCACTACCGTTCGCCAAGCATGAATACAGCCTAATATCCTCTTCGTTGTCTGGAAAACTCCAAAACGCTATCCTGAGCTGCAGTTGCTCCGGGACAGGGGGATATACGTGCTCCACCAGCTCGAACGGTATATGCGACGCGACACATCGTGCAGCGAGCTCGCATAACGTCGGCACTGTTTGTCCATCTGTAAGATAAAATGTTTCAAATGTCAGAAAATGTTTCTTTCTTTCTTCTTCTTCTTTTTTTCAAGCGAAGGAAAGCGGGAGAAGGGAATACAAAGGAGATAAATGATAACGAAATTGAAAATTGAAAATTTCACGAATACGATGAAAGAAGAATATTTATGGCTATATGATTTTTGTGTTCCTCTTTCCTTTTTTTAATTCTTGTTGCAAAAATCTCTCTGTTCAACAATCCTTTTCGAATCATCCTTCGCGAAATAATAATTCGAAGGAAATCGAAATCTATTCGCGAAAGTTATTATATACGCATGGATAAAACAAATTCTTTTCCCAGGACGAGAAAAAGAAGCGAGAACAGAGGCCGCAAAACCGTCGATGCAAAAATAATCGGCCTCTTTCTCTTCCGGCCATCTGTTTCGCGTTATAGCGATGCCTGGCACTTGGAATCGTTGCTTTGCCACGCTTTTCCCTCAGGGACAGGAGAGGAGAAAAAAAGAAAAGAGAGAGGGAGAGAAAAGAAGAGGAAAAAGTCGACATTTTTATCGTGGACAGGAAGCACCAACGACGATCCTCGAAACGCGAAAGAAGGATAGAAATATATCGATAAACGAGGCAAAATTTTCAAAGAAGAAAATTTATTCTATTGGTTTTAACGAGAGAAAATTTTGTATCCAATATTCTTTCAGAATAATGGATAATTGAGGATTATTGAAATTTAGAATTATGCGTATAACGGATTTCGATAAATAAGGTATGTATAAATGATAAGAATAATGTGAAAATTTCGTGGATTAGTATAGTTTGATTATTCCATTGCAAATTATCCGAACAGGATGAACAGTTCCGATAATAAACGGTGTTGTTGGCCAGCCTCGATAACTTTATTAATATCCACGTCCCTCCCTTGGGCTTCTTTGCGAAATTTCGTTGCGGTTCCGATCATATCCATGCAGCTAGCAACTCTGATTAATAATCTATGGGGAATTTCCATAATGAAACATCGATCGAATCTCATCGATTGTAGGTTTCGAATAAGAAATTTCATTCTTTCAAGCTGAATCAATTCTTTATTTTTAGGGAGAAGAGAAATAAAAATTTACACAAAGTTTAAAAACCTTATAAATAGGTAAAGTATTAACTCCAATATTTAACAAAATCTATTCTGCAAATCGGGAATAACTAACTTAATCCAATTGGGTACATCATCTTCAATCCAACTGACACTAATTACGAATTAATCCTCTAAAATCGATTAACATCGACGCGGGCTTCATTCCCAAATGGGATCATTTATCTATTATACGTATACGTACACGTATAATTTTATTAACGAATTGTTTATTTAAATTATACTTCAAATTTTCAAAAAAAAAAAAACTTCCATTTCCAATATACTTTTCCGCTACTATCTATCCATTCCCAATAGAATCGATCATGCGAGAGAGGACAAAACGAGAGCTGATAGATTCTCGCGCGCAGTCAATGGTTTCACGTCCGCGTTAATTTCACGGTTAAATTGTATTCAATTAGAATCGATTTGTGACTCGGTGAGAAGAGACGTCCCTCTTTTTCTCCCCGCGTGCTCAGCCCGCGACAATAACCACGGACGTGGAGGCCTTAATGAGCGCGATAATGAAAACGGGCTCGTGAACTATTTCGAACGATTTTGCATAATTGGGGGTGGGTGATCTCTAGGATCGGCACTCTATGAAACACGCATTTTAATCACTTATTTTCCGTACGTAGAGACGAGTACAAATCCTCGATCGACAAATTCGATTCTATCCATTTGATTCCCCGGGAACAACGCGTAAATGAACCTAATTTGAATTAACCCCCCGGCACAGGTAGCTTCCGGCTCGAATCATCCCTCCAAGCGGTGTTTCTTAATTGGCTGCAACGGCGTTTCGATCGAAACTTTATCTATCCATTGAAATTTTAATACTGAATAAATATATTTGAATAATTTCCAAGAATTGTACAGTATACTGGTTGATAAAATTGAGAATTTTTTATCATCGCGTGTATTATGGATAAACTTCGTTTATCATTGTATTGAAATTTTAATACCGGATAACTTTTTAACGCTGTATTTATTTGATCGAGTTAATGAATTTTAATCGTCAATTTTCATATTTAAAAAAAAAAAAAAACTATATCGAAAAATCTTTCTCGGTTGAAATTAAGTTTTTAATTTTCCCTCTTCTATTGAACAAAAATAAATTAATTAGGTTTACCACTTTGATTTCATTTTAAACGATTTATATTCAGCAAACTCTAATATCGTAATTTAATAGGGAAAAAAGCAAAATCGTCTTCGGGGATTAATCGCGAAGATAGACACGGAGGAACTTTTACCAAAGTCGGTTTTTGCGCGAGTGCAAGCAACAGAGTCTGTCCAGGGGAACGTAACCAACCCCTTATTGATTTTCCCTGTCGACGGAGGTGTAAGTTTGAGCCTCGAAGAAGGCCGTATGTAGCCATCCACGTTTCTCTGACAAAATAAGACCGACGAATCGATGCATCGGCAATTTATCGCGCCAAACTTTAAATCCGCGTTTAAACTTCGCACTTTCTCTTAGTGGAATCCAGATCTCAATTGATCGATTTCCAAAGTGTGAAAGGATTGGTCAATTAATTAATTATTCCTATAAGAATAAAAAAGATTTGTCCCAAAAAGAAAAAAGAAGAGATGATCATGAATTATGAATAATAATATAATTTCTTTTATTAAATTATGCAATATTACTTTCTTCTTCGTTCTTTTCTTATTATTTTTTTAATTTAAAGAAACGATTTAAAATTTCAATCTATATTTTGATTGAAAAATTCATATCGATGATGCATTTATTATCATTTACAAGCACAGGAGCATCTTTTATATTAAATCTGTCACGAAGTATTTCCAAGTAAATATTTGAATTAAGCTAACACGAGCATAAAGATAAAAGTATGGATAAAAATTCAACTGGGGATAAAAGTAAGAAGTTTTCGAACTGAATCTCGGTAAAATTCCGGGGAAAATATTAATCCAGCTTTTTCGCACTCCATTATCGGAACGAGATTCACGGGATAATTCTTTTCGGGTCCGATTTTCACTCGACTAAAAATTCTCCTCTCGTCAATATTCCGGCACTTTGCAAAAATTTCCATTACTCTTCCCCTTTGTTTTTCCTGCAAATGTTTGGCCGATCGATCGCGAAAACCTTTCGCAACGTGTGTCGCTAAAACAAACCCCTAAACGTTTCAAGCAAAACATAATTTTTCAGACTTTGCAATGCATATCTCTCGTTTCTCATTTTCCTCAAAATAAAATCCAATATATACAATATATCCAATTATCCAAGTATATTATAATTACAATTGTGTGTAAAATTTCTGAGAAACAATTTGATTCAATTTTTATTGTAAATTATTAAATGAACTAAAGATAAATCAATAAAGGTACTCTTTGGTATATAAATATTCTTGAATATTATTCTATAAAAATATTAGGTTGTCGTATAAATACTTGTTTTTATAAAATTAGGATATCACGCGTTAAGGGGAAAAAATTGGAGATTAAAAACTGCTAAAAATCGTTATGCTTCTTTTATAGAAGCATCGAAATCACCGAAATAGATGCACGTACTGCCTGTAAATTTCGTATTAGCTCGAATCTCTTTTAGAACTCGAGGGGGGGATGATCCTTGAAAATCTTAGTCGCCGGGTCTTGATAAATCCTGCTTGTGAATGATCGTCACGTCAACGTCTCGTTTCGACGTTATTTCAGAAGAATAAAGAAAGTTAAATGTGGTATAAAAGAAGGAAGAAGGGAGAAATAACCATAGGATAAATATTCTACGATTTTGTTAAAAAAGAAATAGAGATTTTTTTAACATTTAAAATACTTTTGTTTTATTCGAATGATTATAAATAATAAAACGAGGAGAGATTTTTCTATCTCGATAAAAATTATTCCCTTTCGCAACTTTATAAAAGTCTTTCGTATTTAAATCGCGAAGAACGATTAAAATTCAACTGGACAAGGATGCGGGTACCTTTCGCCTCGATAAAGAAACATCTGCCCCACTGCATAAGAATTAGAGATTAAGATTAGATCCTCTGCTTGCAGATGCACGGATAGTACAATAAGATTCTGATCTTATCGAGGATTCTTTGGTCGATTGAAAAAAAGCTGAAGTGGTCTTTAAAAAAATAACATTTTTTTTAAAATCAACTAAGCAAAAATCGAGGATTCATTTGATTTAAATTAATCAATGTTACTACGATATAATTCCCTGATATAATTATAACATAATTAAAACAAGAAATAAAGATCTTCTTCGATTTAAACTATAGCAAAGAATTATTTTATAAAAATTTATATTATCGTCTTATTAATTTCTTTGTAATTTAAACAAAATTGAAATTTCAAAGTATCCTTTGTCTAAAAAAAATTAACCCTATCTTTCGTATCCCAAAATCGATAAAATGAATTTTGTTAAAATATGATCGTAAAATTTTTATTTTTTTTCCCCCTCGATTCCCACAGAGAAATTACAGTAAGTCGATGCGCGTTAAATCATTTAGAATGTAAATGAAACCCCTGTAATAATTTTCGTCACGGAAATGTTGTTTCGACGAATTCGAATCAGCGGGGCCCCATTTTAATTCGAGCAGGGCATCGCTGAAACGTTGCACGATAGCATAGCTCCCGTGGAGCGGCGTGGTCGTAAAAACTTTTAACGTAATAAAGGAAGTTCCTCCGTGCCTTCTTCGGCGCCGGATGAAATTGCACTCGCTGTGTCTGTGCTCGTTCTAGTTGCAACCCCTTCGCATATCTTACGACCAGTCGATTCATCGCGATCATCGTTCATTCCTCGAACTATTCGGGGCTCGTGCATCAATTTTTCTTTACTCTTCCACCGAGAATCACTGATTTACATACGATCCGCAACTCAACTTTTTCTGTATAATAAATGCAAATTAATTATATATATAAAAAAAGAGACAGAGAGATTGGGATTCGATGATTCTTTTTGGATCTTTGGATATTAGCAAACGTTTTATTTCGGTGCGAAATAAAAAATAAATTTTTTCTCCATTTAATTATCATAAATGTTTCGTGTAATAATTCATAAAAATTTTCTAATCTTCTCTCTAGTAAATCTTGCACGCTTTGTTCGTTAACGATCGCGAAAGTTTGATCTTTGCGCGGTTCAATATTAGTTTCGAGGGAAAATCCTGTACGAAGGGTGAAGGAAATTCTGCGACGACATGTCGTGCCAGCCCCGTTACCGCGTAAAATCTGTCCCTGACGGGGAAGTTGCGAGTTCGATAGTCGAAATTACAGTTTATCAAAGGAGAGAAGCCGCACAATCTGGTAACGACGCGAGCCGGCCAAGTTTCTATCGTCTTGTTCCACGACTACGCTTTTCCTACTTTCCCATCGGGCGAAACTTCTCTCGTAATTCGTACGTCGAAAAATTTCCATGACACCTACGATTCTAATGGAACGCTCGAATGATTCGTGGAATGCCCAAACTCGTTACGAATAGATATACCAATCTATTTTGCCATCGATAATTGACTACTTCAACAAGGATGATTGTATCCTCTAATGATGTCTAAATAAGCAACAGCATTATTGATAACTCACAGAGATTGCCCAGAGATTTTTTTAATGTAAATTGGTAACATAAGAGAAATATAAAGTAAGAGTAAATTCTAACATCTAATAATTTGATTGAAAACAGAAATCGACATCCGTTTGAACGAGCCCCCATCAAGATCGCGGAAATCGTCGACGGATTGGACAATCGTTGAATCGAACGACGTTAAAGCATTCGAGTGGTTTTTTAACGCGTGCCTCCTCTCTATCTAACGTGTAAAATGGCCCGTGCTTCCTCTCCCCTCTCGAGCCCCTCTTGACCTCGATCGAAGAAATCATCCCTGTTCCCGCGCGCGATCAACCCTCTTCCACCGATCATCCCTCGCGCCAATCATGGTATTTCGCAGAAAGAAATTACTCCTCGACGATATCCTCGAGGATCGAACGTCGAGCAGGTGGTGTTCGTTGATTCGTCATGACGGGAATTCATTCGACGTGGAGAGGAGATTGAATTTAATTGGAATTTAACTCACTGCTAACTGCAATTCCCTCTTTTTTTCTCCTCGCAAAATTAAGAAATAATACGTATCTATCAGGAAACTTTTATCGAAGAGATTTATTAACGCTAGAAATATGGGGGAATTGATTTTATAAGGATTTTATTGATTTCAGGACGCGAGTTTTTATATGATTATTTGGAAATTTGATCTAAACAATCATTTACTATCTGTGGAACAGATTCACGCACGCAAATGATTCTTTATATCATCATAAAAATCTTCTAGCAATCTGAATAATTGTTTGGAAACTGGGAAATATTTAGTTAATTATTCCAAGCATTTCTTTTTTAAAATTGGAATTAAGTTTCTTTTATGAATTTTTCTAACGAAATTGGTCAAGAATTCAACAATGATAAAAAGTTTAATGAATAGAGAAGAGTATGAGATGAGAATGCAAATTTTTTTTGTTAAATTTTTGCAAAATTCTCAGAATGAGAATTATTAAGCGACCTGGTCCTTCCGCCGCAACAATTTCCGCAACTTCCGCTCGCGGACAGCGTGCGTCGTTTTAACGCGAGTATACCTTGCTGTTCACTGGCTCGTTCATTTTAACATTTCCTAACTCGTCTCCTCTCGCTGTTGACTTTTCCAAATGTTTTTCATCGCGTTTTCTTCTGACAAATATAATTAATTTCATTTTATCTATCTTCGCTTGTTCAAAACAACATCGTTCCATTTAATTCGCTCAAACGTGAAAAATTTAAATCCCTAATTGAAAAAATGCTAATTCATAATTAATGCATTTTATTCTTTCTTTGAGATTTGAGATATTGATTACATAGAAAAATGACTTATCAAAAATCTCTCTCCCTATTTTATTTGAATCCATACGATCATATCTTGAGTTATTACAATAGTTTATTAAATCAAAATTTCTTTTTATTTTATTTATCTTTAATAAAATACACGAATTTTTGTCAACAAATATATAATTGATTATACATAAGCGAATATAATACAAAAATATGATATATTTTAAATGAAATTTATTTCAACGTAAACCTACATTAATCTAATCTTAACATGTAAATAAAGCGTTTAAAACTATTAATCAAAAAATATATATGTTCAATTCTATGATAGATTAATCTTATCACAAAAAAATAATCATTTCTCTCTCCTGATACGTAATCGTTTATCGAAGAAACGAAAAAAAAAAAGAAAAAGAAAAAAAAAAAAGAATACATCGTTTCAAAGATAACGAGAACGAGCACGAGTTCCAAACGATCCTCCGCGTCGCGTTTTATTTTGCATTTCAAATGACCCGCGCGAACGCGGGAGCAGCCTTCGTTGGGAACAGCGTCAAAAATTTCGTGACAGGGCGGAACTTTTCTTCAGGGCCATTGTTCCCTGATCTGCGCCGTAAATTAAATATGATTCACGACACGGACGACCCGTTAAAAACTTCCACCTATAGAGAAGATAAAGCGTTTGCCGCGTCCCCCCCTTTCGCCGGGGGCCATCTTGAATCTATGAGAGATTCGACTTCGCCATGAAACTTTTCTAGTCGTTTAACCGTGAACTTTCTATCGATTTTTCGCTCAGACTGCCATTATCGATGCATTTTCATCGAATGAACTATTTCTACGGATGTAAAAAGGAAAAAAATCATGAATTGGAAATTGCAAATCTGAAAATTTATCGATTTCTAAGAGATCTGGTGGTATCATTTTTTGAGAATATTACTTCGAGTATATTATTCTCATAATTAAATTCTTTTTTAAAATAAATATTTCTTATCTCAATTTTAAATAAAATTCATCCAGATTGTAATTTTTCGTTTCAATCGAACGTTAGAAAGTTTGAAGTGTGATCTCAATGATATCGCAGCCACGGAATAAAAATGTTTCTCCGATTTTCTTCGATTTTCCAGCAAGAGTAGAATACAAGATAGAATCGGTGAACTCGTTGAAATTTCACTATGTCAATTTCAAAAAGGGATTCGAATGTAATAAAGGGAGAGTCGAGAAATTTTGCAATCGTTTCCTCTTTTCGTGGATATCTCTGACGATGCGTTATTTTTTTTTCTTTTTCTTTTTCTTTTTCTTTTTTACCTTTTCCTATCAAATTTATCGAGTGCAACAGAAGCGTCGAGCGTAACAGAGTTACGAGGATGGTGCACGCAATCGTTTTCAATTTTCAAGACTTGACTAGCGTACGTGTTTTTTATTTTAACCACGGATTTTCAATACTTTTTAGACTTTGAATATATAGGATAGAAAAATAGAATGCACGAGAGAGAGAGAGAGAGAGAAAGAGGAAAGGTTCTTTTGTAAGAAGAAAAGACTTGTGAGCGTTCCACGGATTTGCTCACGTTGTTCCAGAGGAATATTTTTAGACGAAAGATGGAAGATTTTTAATCGTGCAATTTTTATCCTTAACAAGCAAGGCGATTATACATGTGCCTACAGTGGAGATAATACGCGATACTTCAGTTGAATTCAGTGTTTAATTAAGCCACTTAATGCGGCCTGTGCTTCTTGTACCAAGTTCGAGCAAATATCTCGTTAGATTTAATTAGTACTCCTCGTTTTCTAACAAACCTTACAATTCCGGTTCGGTGTCCTTCTTATCTTCGTTTGTCTTCAGAACGTGGAGCTTTTATGAGAAGAAAAAGAGAGTAAATGAGTAACACTTTGATATCGCGTTTATGTTGAAGAGAGAATCTTGTTGGAGTGAATTTAATGGAATTAATTATGATAAAAATTTTTTTTCTATTCTTTCTTTCATCAACAATTCGTTCTTTCTTTCTTTTTTTTTGATTTTCTTTCTCTCTTTTTCTTTTTATTAATTTTAGAAGGAATCTGTCGAATACTTCGATCGTTCGATTTTCGAAGTCAATCTTCATTTGCATTAAATTTTCAATTGCTCGTTATTTTTTTTTTTAAACTTTGTCTAATCTTCGCAATTTCTAATTATTTAAAAAGGAATAAGTAAGTTCAATTGTACAAAGAATGGCGTGATTTTTGAATCGTAATTATCTATAATAAAACGATTCGAATAATCTAATCTAAAAAATGGATTTTGAAAGTTTTTATTAAAAGTTTTCAAATATGATGACACTGAAGTAGATTTCGATTTCGAAACTCAATGTCTTAATATCTTAACGATTAAGAAATCGCGAAAGTTTCCAAATATCATTTCAATATTAAAGAAACAATTCCATTAATACGAATTTTCTGAATTTCAATTTAAATCTTTTTACGTTTAAATTCTACAAAATACACAATTTTATACACATACTTTTCTTTTTTATATCAAATCCTCTTCTAATTTTATCCTTAATTTCAAATTATCATTGAATCAATAACCCTCGGTTAAAAAGAATTTTTCAACGCGACGAAAATCTCTCATTTAACCAATTAATCCAAATAAAAAGTGCGTTCAAAAAACTTTTGCGAAAACTTTAATTCATAAATCGTACGAAATTTTTCAACTTGCGGACAATATTCGTTAAAATTCCGCAATCTTTTTCGTTCTGACCTTCCCCAGACTTTTTCTCGACTTCCACCTACAACGATTTCGAAGTTTCGACGGATAAAAAAATATTCAGTGCAAAGATAAAAAGGAAAAAAGGAAAGGAATTCTTATCGACGATTATAATTATTTACATACGAGCAAGCCTCGTTTCGGCGAGGAAACGAACGTTTCGAACGTTCGTTTACATTCGGTATGTTTATCGTGTATATAAGTCGGATATAAGCGACGCGATCTCGACCTTTTCGCTTATAAATTAACGGGACGCCGGGTGCGATGGTTGTGCGCGCGGGACCCGCGACGGGAAATAGTGCGTGAAACGTAACTTTATACGTTGAACCAATACCGTTGCAACGATGCGTTCCATCGGTGCAGCAACCAACATACGTGGTGCACGCCGCGCCGGCTACATAATATCACAATGCGGCCTGCTTGTAAACACACGTGGGATTCTCCGAGGGGGAGGGAGGGGGAGGCCTGGGGAATAAAGCTGCCACAATAACGCATTGTAAAACGGTAGAACGGATATACTGGAAGGGAGAGGAGAAAGAAACGGAAGAGACAAAGGATCGAAAAGAGAAATGAAACGGGCGATACATTTGCTCGCGCTTATCGTTGGCTACGTTCGAGTTTCACTAGGGGTGGATAAATTGTGGGGGTGGGGGGAGGGGGTGGGTTGTATGCGATGGTATTCTTCCATTTTTTTTTTTTTTGCAATGAGTAACAAATCGATAGTTTAATATCTATAATAGTTGTTGCGTGTGAAATAACTTCCGGTGAACTTTATAGTAGATGTTTAAAGATATAGATTAGATACAATATTTTACTGAAATAGGTTTGAATAGGTTTTTTTATGCGAGTTGTATACAGTTTTTATTGAAGAAGTAGTTTTTAGTTATTTCGAAATTGATGGAAAAATTAAAAATTATTGTTCAAAATTAGCTCGATTTCTAAACTATATTTCAAGGTTTATTTTTGAGGAAAATATAGAATCAACGATCAAACGCGAATATAAATAGTAGTTAGGTATATCGGAAGGTTTCGAGGATAGCTTTTGGCTTTTATAGGTTTCTTGGAAGTATAAGATCGTAATAGTAAACTCTATTTCCACGTTTTATCGATATTTTTCCAAAATTGATATGATCAAAATATTAAAATAATTATAAATCTTCACGGAGGGAAATATCCAAACATTTTCTATTCCGTTTTACCATTCCTTCAATTGGAACAAAAAATTTATAAAGCTATTTGTTGTATAACTTCGAGAAAATATTCAAAGCGTAGCATACGAATATTTGAAAAATAAATCAATCCTCCTTTATTTGAATTATTCTCTAATTAATTCTTTCTTATTCGTTGAAAAATTTGATTTATACATTCGTAATCTATTAATCAAAATTCCAATTAATCGATCCCCGTATCCACTATCATTTTCCCTTCACTTTTAAACGAACGTCCATCCCAAAGATGTCCCAAATCGATCCTCCCACCATTTTCCACGGTTCCACAATCCCCTCGAAACCGATTTTTCCGCAAAAACGAGCCACGTTTCGCTCGTTTTTCACCTTGTCCTCCCCCGAACAAGTACCGAACCGAGGAAAAATGGCCACGAATCCCAGCCCCGTCGTTCCATCGTGTCCGAGAAGAGAGCAGCGGAAAACGCAGCGTCCCCGAAATTCGCCTGGCAACCACCCCCTCCCTCTCTCTCTTCCCTCCCTCTTACCTCCCTCCCTTCTTTCTTTATCTTTCTCCCTCTCTCTTTCCCTCTCTCCCTCCTCTTTTTTTTCTCTCGTTCGTCCAGATACACTTTTGTTTCGCTCCGTTTAATGGTCGTGAATTTTCAGAATGTCTCCCCGGGGGCTGGCTGAAAATGAATTTCACGTAGTGAAACGCGACGGTGCATCGACCTCGCGGCCGATCGATATCCCTCCACGCTCGGGTCTCGCGAAGGCACCGGCTAACGCACGGAAATGTTCACCCGGGAGATTTCAATTTTTATCCCGTGTATTACGAGGAGGAGGAGGGGAGGGAGGGAGGACGGGGTGGGGAAAAAAATTCGTTCGATCCTTCGAAAACTTGCAACGGGGTTTGCAATCGTTCCGATCTCTTTTCGTTTAACCGCGAAGCATCGTCTCGCATGGACCGGAAGTGACGTTGGTGGAACAGTTGGAGAAGTGGTAGAATATACTTTGCTAGAGCAAATTTTATTTATTTTTTTTTTTTTTTCAGTTTTTGAAGTATCGTCTCGTGCGGACCGGAAGTGGCGTCGATGGAACAGTTGGAGAAGTGGTAGAATATACTTTGTTAGAGCAAATTTTATTTATTTTTTTTTATGTTTTTTTAAACTTTTGTGGGTGGTTGATTCTTTGAAAAAAGGATTGATAGGGTCAATTTGATACGAGTAAGAAAGAAATACGATTCTTTTTTAGTTTGGTGAAATATTTGCGAATCAGAATTTTCGTTTCGGGAATATTATCTATCGTAATTAGTTTTGAATTACCGGCTACGCGTAAAACAATCGAGTTCCAGACGATTTTAATGCATTATCCTTAAGTATTCTATCGGCAATCGAACCACGGTTACGATAATCGTAGAAGTTTTAATTGAGTGGAGTGGGAATGGAAAAGGGGAAATGGTAGAAAAGAGTAAGGAAAAACGAAAATGGTAGAAATTCTCGATTGTGTTTCGATTTCTGTTTTTCAAAAAAAGAAAAGAGAGAGGACTTGCATAAAAATAACAATCAATAGAAATAGAATATCGCAATATCGAGATAAATGAATGGTGGAATTCATTTCTTGCGAATAATTTCAAGGAAAAATAATCGTAGCAATCTTCTTTAGGATCGAGATTCAAATATCAATATTCTCTTTAAGTATTTAATGATGGATTTTTATGCAGATTTTTATTAAAATGTGTTCAAATGTTTAACTAATGTTACAGATTACGAATGGATCTGTCCAGTGACCCACATTTTTTCCTGGAAATGCGTATTAGGTTCTTCCAGGAATCTCGTCTGTCACTTGTCTGGGAATTTGGGATAGGTCAGTGAGATAAGGCGCGAACGAGAGGTCCGAATAAACAACAAAGAGAAAGATAGTAAATGAACAAAAATTACCTTTCTCTTTACACGACGATATCTCGGCAACCGGAAGTCGTATCGGGATAAACGAAAAAGAGTTTTATAGGGCAAGATTTTGCGCTTCCAACGATCGTTCACTCGTTGACCAAAAGTCATTATTCTCGAAGTTACAACGGTTTAAAGTTTCCCTAATTTTAATATGACTTTAATCGAGCCTTAAGATAAATTTTAGTTACCTTAAAAGCAATTTTTTTATTTTCTATTTAAAGAATTAACTCTTTAAATATTCGAAGCCAAAAATAATCTTGCTCGTGTAATAAATATATGCAAATCATTATATATATGTGATACAAAAAAATATACATCTCCATATATGAGTTAGGAAAGATTTTATATTTCTCAAGGCTCGTGATGATTCTTTAAAAGAATTATCTTTCCCCTGAAGAAAAATATTAACATAAATCTCGTAATAAGAATAATTTATTACGAGAAATATGCATCATATTCCAAGAATTAATGTTAGAATTTTTCTTCGAGTCACTCTCCATCACTTATAAATTTCTTTCTATTCTATTTAGACCGAATAATACGAATAATACGTTCGTTGAAAATTCGAGAAGATAGAAGGACGTGGCTTCGAAGAACGGAACGGCTTATTAAAGCATTTGTCATTTCACGCTTTAATAGCCATGCTCTTATTAGGTTGTTAAGGCAGAATTTGCTACCGTTATGCTCTCCCTCGTCATTAGGGGCGAGCTTTCACGGAGGCTGGCCGAGCGTACCGGAATAAAATGAGAAATAAGCGAACGAGAATGCTTTAAACCCTGTATCTCGATGAAACAGTCCTCGATTAATACCTGAATACAATTTCCTATCCATTTATTCGAACTAAAATTCCCCTACTTTAAACTCTATTCTATCTTCTTTCTTCCAAAAAAAAATCGTGCAATCAAAATTCATCATAATATTAAAATTTCAAATTACAAAAATTAAATGGTCGATCGATCGGAACGAAAACGAAAACGTGTGCGCGATATAATATTTGATTTTGAATTGATTTGGCCGAAAAAGATGTAAGATCGATGGACGTTAAGGAGATCGAGGATTTTCTGACTTTCTGATCCAAACGATAGATTTATTTTCACGACAGCGAATCCGTGGCGGGCGTTTTAAAAATCAATCGGCGTGGCAGACACTCGATTCGATTTCCGCTACACGGTCTTATTTCCATAATGCCCGGAGGATTCGCCGATGCATCCAGAGCGATCTGTCACGATCGGAAATTCAATATAACGATTTGCTAAAAATCTAAAAAAAAAAAAAAGGAAAAAAAATCCGTAAAAGATACGAGAAACGAAAAATCCAATATCGTCGATTCCAAGCACAGTTTGTTTCTCTTCGAAAAAACTTTCCTCGAGGAATTCTCGAAAATCTTTCTACAAAAAAAGAAAGAGAAAATCGCGTTCCTCTTTAATAAAATCCTCTTTTCTATTTTTGAAGAATAGAATTTGAGTTCAGAGAAGGGGAAAGAAGTTATTTTTAATTGACCGTTGAAGAAATAAGAATACAATTTTGATCATTTTATCAAGGCACGACATTTCTATCCAAATATCAATCTTGAAACTAGTTTTTTCCCTAGAATCATTTAGGGATTTGTGCACGCGTTATCGACAAAAGACGGTGGACGCGCGTATAAACGCGTATTCACGGATGGTCATATTTCAGAATCCCTTTCTGCAGTTTGAAAGGGAGGCTGCAGCCACCCCTTAGCCGCACGAAAATCAGGACAAAGAGGCATTTTGCCGTAACGCGATACATCACGTCGCGGGGGTGGTTGGCTCGAAAAAAGAAAAGGAAGAAATGCAAGAAGAATTGGAAAGAGGAGGAACAGGATTTTCTGTGTCACCGATTTAATCCCACTGCGTGATCCTACTTTCGACGCCGCTCCAACGAAATATTTCCTTAAAGGAGACAGGAAGGCATTAAAGACTTGTGAGTTTTTCACGACTTTCTAAACTCGTCTTTTTTTCTTTTTTTTTTTTTTTTCGAAAGAAATTATAGATTCCATACCTGTAATATATATATCGTATTAAATTTTTAATTGCACTCCATAATTGGGGGTCCATATTGGATCGTATTAAATTTTTATAAATAAAAATAGATTGTGTCGTGTATAATATATCAAATAGTGTATACGTATATTGATATAAATTACAAAAAACCGATAAGATAGTTCATAAAACTTGAAGCCGCGAGTCGTCAATGTAGCGTCAATCCTAGATATTACTACTTGAATTCATTGCGACAGTATCTTTTTATCAATTTATAGATATGGAATCTCGAATAGACTAGTTACATAAATTCTAGAGAACTGGATTCAAAATCCATATGAATCCAACTTATATAAATCCACCTATCATCCATTTGTTAAAAAAACAAAAATCAACGAAACGATTTTAAATTTTAATTCAATCTATCATCTTTATTAATATTCCTTGAATTTATATTATCGCTTCTTTTCTTAATACTTAAATTAATACGTACACACTCATAGCTTGATCAATATATAATTTTAAATACGTTTGCTCATCGATGAAACGTAAAATCGATCGGCAATCGAATACGACCAGCTAAAATATTCGACACAAGTGAATCTCTATACGTACGTAGGTTCGGCGAAATCGATGAAGCCCCCGTTTACGATTCTCCCATTGGTCACGGATATGAAATATGGTCGGGCACGAGAGTGCACGGAGCTGGCCGTAGGTTCCATGGAAACCCGGGACAAGCTACGTTATTACCGGTTCTCTGGCATTTATCTTCGTCGGACGAAGAGGTGGTATCGAACGAAAGCCACGAGAATCGACGATCAACAATGAAGAAAAGACGCCTCGAAGGAGGGATTGGCGTCTTTTTTCTAATCGTGGTAAATTGATTCGGTCGTGACTGATTCCCTTTGCTGGTGGAGGAAGCTCGTCGAAAAGGGTGAACCGGCGAGACGTGGCAAAAGGGGTGACATGACGTCACGTTTAACTTTAACTGGCGTTATTTTTACCCTTTGTGTGAGCGCACATCCACGGTTGAAAAAGTGATGACGTAAAACGGAAAATTCCGATCCAGATTGCTGGACTCGTCAAGTTTGGCTTTTTTAGATGTTTTTATTTTTTAATCGTGTCTTATATTTGTCGATATTTCGTTCTTTTTTTTTTTTTTGATATTGAATTAATGAAAGAGTAATATAGGGTTTAAAACAAGAATGATAATATTCGAGAAGGTGTTGTGCTTTTAAACTCTTGCTTTTAGTCGTTTTGACTCGCAAATTGTGGCATTATAATTTATTTACCAAGTAGAATTCGGATATCGAAGCGAAAGGGGCGATAATACAAAGTTGGGATATTACAAAAGAAAGAGATTCGAGCGAGGAACGATTTAATATCCTCCGCGGAGCAAAAGGATTTTACGGTGGTAATATATTGAGTGGAAAACATTTCAACAAAATTGTGTAGTGAAGTACGAGAGCGTTCGAGTGAAGGGAATTTAATCAAGTGCGCTTTTAATAGCAAGTTCAGAGTTATGTTCAATGAACTCTCTTACGTTCGGTAGCTATTATTGTTTCTTTGAGATTCCATCACAAATATGTATACATATATTTAAAATTAAAATATTTAAAAAATTGATAAAAATTGATTAAGAAAGAAATAAATCACCCAATGAATCTTTTCTTTGAATTTCGTTACTTCGATACTTTATATTTTATAGTCAAAAGAATTTTTCTTTCGTTGATAAATTTATTCCTTTCCTTAACAATCTCCATCATTATTATTATATTATCCACAGCAAGAAATGTATATATATATTTGTTTCGTAGAAAACTATTCAATTTCCACCGCGAATATTTCATTACGAATAATAATATAATAAAAATCAAGAGCTAATTTCAGATAAGACACCTTATATCTTATCTCTCTCTCTCTCCTTTCCCTTTTTCTCTTAGAAAATTTTCCCAGATTTCGTCGTTCCTCTGTCAAATACGGGCGTAATAGGATGTGCTTGTCGGGACTAATGGGCCGTGAACGCATACACAATCCCGCGGGAGGGTGGGAGAGCGCCCGAAGGGGATGGTCGACAAAGGAGATCGAAGGAAAACTTGGGTCTGGCGACGACGCACAGGTGGAATTAATCGGTCCTTCGAATCGATCCGGCAAATTCTATTTCTCCGCCGGCTGTCGATGTTATCGTTAACGCGGAAATATTGTGCAGTCAGCTTTCGTGCTCGAGCTGAAACGATTCTGTTACACGCGACACCAAGCCGTGAACGCGTCCCCGGATATCTTTTGAACGATGTTCGAGCCCAGGAAACGGCCGACTTCGGTCGTTGCTCGATACGTGATTCTCAACTGGACGGATGATTCAATGGATCGTGGAAGAATTCATTTTTTTCTTCTTTTCTATTTCGAATAATGTTTCGTGAAAGTGATACTTATACTATGGCATATCTTGTATTTGTACATTTCCACAAGAAAAAGAAAGAAATTTACGTTGTATAAATCCATGGATATCCTTCCAGATTCCAGAGAAATTTGGAACGCAAAATTCTCGAAAATTCTCGTAAAGAGAAAATTACTACAATTTATTTAAAAAAAGAAAAGAAAAAGAAATTATAAATAAAAATTGCATCACTTGGAGAGAACATGTTTAGAGATAATTGCAAGGGGAAAAGGATTAAACGATGGTGGAAACGAGATCGTTTCCAGTAACGGAAGTAACAAAACACAGGAAGAACGATGTCTCGGATCGGCTGATCGCGGGAAATGCGATTGCTTTCGTGGCATTTCCGGGATTCGATGAAAGACAATTTTTCTACCGGATTGGGGAGGAGAGGTTGGAGTTGGGGGAGGTTGAAGGGTGGTCTAATCTCGAACACAAACCGTAACAAGTCGCCGAGGGAGTTCGCGTCAATTTTACCTTTTTCATCCTCGAACTGGCAAAATAGAAAGATAATCCCACGGGTCTGGTCTTGTCTGGTGGAAGTAGGAAGGGAGAGGAGAACGTGATTTTTCAACGGGGGAAAGGAAGAAGGAAATATCTCGAAATCCTGTTACATTTTAATCCAACGCGTTTAGTTCGACGGATTATTAGCTGCGATCTACGATAATATCTTGACGAAAGAAATCCAACACTTTGGTCTTTTCGAATCTAGATTTTTTTTCTTTTGTCATTTTGCAATTTTAGAAATATATACAGAACGATACATCTCAATGTTCGTTTCTTAAAAGTTTAATTAAAAATTCCGGTGTTAGAACGCGTGAATGTTTAATGTTTCTTTTTTCTTTTTTTCTTGAATATACTTTTTTAGTCGATAGCCGGTTGGAAGGTCTATCTACTTCAATATTTCATTTCAGACCGTGGCCGTTTCACGGAAAGAAAGAAGCCGGGAGATGCTGACTAAGACCTCTCCCTACGTACTCTATCTAATCTCCTTTAGTCGAGCCATCAACCCTCTGTTCATCATCCTCTTCCTCGACCGTTCACGAACAATGAATCCGAGTATTTAACCGACGAAGAAAGTGCTACAACGTTCGATAACCGCGCGAAATCTTGATCGATCGATCCGGTTAATCGTTGTCCAAGGTAAGATATTTTTTAACAAACGCGTTTCGTGTTCGTTAGAAACATAATGGAATAATTCACGATCGTCCTTTTCTTTTTATAATTAATACATAAAAATACATCTCTCTCTCTCGTAAGAGATGATACAACGCTTTATTTTTAAATCAAGATGGCCGATTGATGGAAATTAGAATAGAAAATCTTCAATCTTTATTAATGTCAACGATGACAGATCGCTCGTGTCACTTCTGTCCTATTATTCTAACCATTGAAAATTTTCATTGCAGAAGAATTCCTAAGAATTTCCTCTACACGACAAAACAAAAATCATTTCCCTTCTGGGAATATCGTCGTATAATAATTTCAAAAATCAAATATAAAATATCCATGTATCATAATTTAATTATTGAAAAGAAAAAAATAACAATTTGAAATCGCTCCTCGAATCGTCCCTCCTCCAAGTAAGAATTTTAATAATTCCATTCGAATCGGGGGGGGAGGAGAGATCGTGATGGCGCGCGAGGGATCAGGGGATCCTGATTCTGGCGTTTCGAATGGAAGGAAAGCAACCGGTTGAAATATAAAGTGCTTACACGCGGGCTTTGCTTGCATAATGGCTCGTTTGCGCGAGAAATGGCAGCAATTTCGAGGGGAATTGCGGGCCAGGGTAATCTGGAAATAAAATCTTGCGAATTCTGGGGCTGGTTGAAAAGTGGAAAAAAGAGGAGGAGGAGGAAGGGAAGCACGTGGCGGAGATCGGGATAGAGAATCGCTATCGTCGAACGATTAAACGTTCGTGGATCGTCGCGTGTTCGTGTTCGTGGTTGAAGAAACGAAACCGCGACATCGTCGGTGGTTTCGCGAGAAAGCATGACGAGTACAAGCGTGTAATTCGCGGCACGACTCGTCAGGGGAATTTCATTCCGCGACCGTATCATAAATTCTTCCTTTTATCCGAGTGTCGAGTTCTCTCTCCCCCCTTTGAAGAATTATTTCGAGTTACGTATAAGTATAAAAATAAAGAAAGGAAGGAAGTAGAGATAATTTTAGAGGAAGAGTAAGGGAGGATAGAGAGATGGTTATCTTTTGAATTCAAGAAAAGTAATCGATATTTTTTTTACAGAGTTAAATTATCGAGAAAAATGTATGGAAGGGGAATTTTTAAATATCTATATTCGTTTATCTTAATTGTTCGGAAATTATTCGACATTGAGATTTATCTTTATCCTATGGTAATTTTGATAAATTTTAAAATTGCAAAAAGGCAAAAAATTTGGAAGTCAGATTTTTTTGAAGAACGCGAAAAATATTTCTCGATTCTTCATCGCGAATTTTCGCGTACCCTCGTTTAATCGTAAGCGCTAGGTCGACAAAATAATTTTATTTCTATTAACGCGCTATCTGGCAATCTCGTGTTAATTGTTAGGTCGAATAGGAAACTGGTACGATAGCGCGAAATGTCGTTCCCATTATACAGCGTTATGCAATAAATGGCCAAGGCAACAATTCCACGGAAAACGCGTCCAGTTCGGCCACGTACAACGCTATTTCGATTCAATTATCTATTTCTTGGAACTTGAAACACTATCTTATCTATCGGATAATCAAGAAAATTCTGTTACTTTCTACGAAGAGAAATAAATAATCGTTTATAAAACTCGTCCAAGTTGGAAACGTAAGATCTTCGTTCTTTAAAAAAAAAAAAAAGAGCTAAAATCTCAGATGGTAATAAGTTTAAAGTATAGTGTATTATAAGAGAGAGTTAGTAAAATATAGAGTACACCTTAGGTCTCTTTTTAACGCGTTTCATCCATTTTTAAAAAAACCTCCAACAATTCTAAGAATATATTCCTCTTCTTCTTTTATTAAATCAAATCGATTCTTGTGTATCTATCTACTACTACTTTGAGACAACTTTCATCGTTTGTACGTATAAAAAAAAGATCCAGAAGTATATCGAACTCGATCTCGTCGTCTGAATAAACGAGAATTCCGCGTTAACACGGCGTTAAGCGAATTAATTCACGCACGAGATAAAGAGTATCTCTTTCTTTCTCTCTCTCTCTCTCCTCTCTCCTCCACCATGATCTTAAACCGAGAGAAGACTTAAGGTAACGTATCTCGCGCTGGTTTGCATACGTTGCAACGTTTAATTCTGCACGAGACGCTAATTAATACGTGTCTCGTCGAGAGTCGCGTAAACATTGCCTTATACCACGGTGCAATTAACATCCTGCATAATTTAAACGGCTCGACCGTGTGTCGCCCTCTACCACCACCAGTCAGATCCACCATCATTTTTCTTTCTCATTTATTATCTTACCGTAGGAAGAACCGAGCGCAACGAGGTTAAAATGCAAAGAGGAGAGGAACCACGCTTCCACCTGGAGCGAAAGAGAAAAGAAGGAAAACGATAAACATACTTTGGTCAATCGTACGGAAAATAATTGAGATATAAAGCGGGAAATCGTGCGGATTTGATCCGCGACGGGAGGATTGGTCGGGCAAAGGTGCAATTAATCGAAGGTGTTCGCGCGTTTCGATCTTCCGGTGGAAGGAAAACGAGGGACTCCCCTCCTCCCCTCCTTTTGGCCGTGTTCCAGATACGTAAAGAGGAATTGCGTATATAGCCTTTCCGGAAAGAAGATCGTAATAACGATAGGCCGTGATTCAGTATCGATCCTTGTAAGGAAATCGTGCATTCGCCGATATATATCTCGAAAGAATATTTGGCACGTTTTCTTTTATATATATCAGCCATCAAACGTAGGAAAGAAAATTATTATTTTTTTAAAAGAAAACACGATCATACCTAATACAATAAATTAAAAAATTAATGGAGAGAAAATCTCTGATCTCCTAAAATCGCAGTGCATAAATAATTATCCTCGAATCGAAGAAACACGACACCTGCCTTCCTCGAAATTTGCCTTTGTCCATCGATGGATAAACTTTCGCGCATCCCCCTCCTCCCCCGATTTTAATTACGAAAACGTAGCGTGTCAGTTTGGACGCGGCAAGCTCGTAGACGTTATTACGCTTAATTATGAAACGTGTTTCTCGATAACGAGGTGGCGCGTTCTCCAGCCATTGAACTCGAACCCCATTAGTCCTCGTCGTCGTCGATGACGAGGACGTACATTCGACGGATCCTCCACTCTATTGATGCAGAGCGCAGAGAGAGAGAGAGAGAGGGAGGGAAAGGGAGAGAGGATCGATCGATCGAGCGGAGCCGCGAAAGGCAACCCAGGTAACCCTGTTAGCCGCGTGGAAAGCGTATCCATTACCGATCCCTGTACACACCGAGAACGGCGCGGAAACACGGCCAGGGTCGACGGCTCGTGTTTTAGGTCAGCACGGTTGTTTCGTTTAATTTACTACGAAAGGCGATCGAGGCGAGAACCGTGGAACTGTGCCATCGACCAAAGGAAATCACCCTTAACCCTTTCGACCCGACCACTTTTCCTCCGCTCCTTTCCATTTTTCAACCACCTCTCGCTCGAGTGTCCGTTTAAATAATTTTAAAAGATCAATGTAATTGATGTGGGATGAGTCAATCGAGGGTGATTGATAAAATTCATCTATTTTTTTTTTGTTTTAATTAAAAGAATTAATTGGAAGGTTTGAGGATGAGTCGATTGAGATTAAGAATTAAATGGAGCGATAAAATTTGCTTAGTCATTAAGGAGTCATTGTATCAGCTAAGGTGTTCGAATGTCTGTTGCACGCTTTCTATTGCGATGATGATATCTAATCTTCGTAAAGGAGAAGTTTACAGAGCTTCGTTGAAAATTGATTAATTCGAGCTTAGATCAATTCGAATATTTTTAACATTCGACCAACGATTTAGGGAAGTAGGGAAAATTAGATTTATATTAAAATAAACTAATGAGAGAAAAAGAAAAAGTGCGGCGTAATAATAAAATTCAATTTCCTGAAATTCACTTTTTCATCTCCTTATTATATTTTTCCCTTCGCGATAATCCATCATTCCAAGTGCAAAATAAAAATAAAAATAAAAAAAAGGAAAAATTCTCGACAAGAATAATAACTCGAGCAAAACAAAATTTAAATCAAGAAAAGAGAGATTCGCATCGTATAAAATTTAAATTATAATTTTTCCTTTCAAGCTTCATTTTCCAATTTCAATATCTCTTTAATGAATACACAGTTTTGATCGATTGATTTCTCTATCAAAAAATAAAATCCATCTATTATAATATTTTTCTTCCGCAATAAGTAAATGACGAAACAAATCATAATCCACGAATAAAAATGGACGTAAAAATTTCTCGATGTTGATGATCCACGGTAAAGATATTCCACACGCGTTCAATTAAAAACTCGAGGGACTCTCTGCGCAATTTTCAATGCCGATCCGACGCGGAAAAACCGCGGGCGGGGGTCGGGGACAAACGTGAAAGAGGAAACGGTGAAAAAAGTTGCTTCCTCGGTTTTGGATTTACCTTAATGGACGACTGCGGTTTCGAAACTTTGTCGTGGATGCATACTAATTTTTATCATTCGTTCATTTCCTCCCCCTTTCGCTCGAAACCAACCAGCTTTTCACGGAGGCGCGCGCTTTCAACGTTCGAAAGAGGCGATGACCGGTCAAAGAATCGGTGGGAAAAGACGCGTCCATCCCTTTTTTCCCTTCCCTTTCACCCATCCGTTCGGGGGTTAAATCGAAATGAAGCGTGTAACTGCCGACTCTTAGCAAATTAAAGATGGATGCTGTGCTTTCGTTCGATTTTGAGAATCGAAACGATGTTATATTTTTTATGTTTAACGAGATTCAATGGATGATGATGATGATGATGTGATTTACTGTGTTAATTTTAAAGTTTTCTCTAAATGATTATGACAGTTTCCTAAACTTTCTGAATTTGAATTAATTTGAATTTAGAAATTGATTATTCTTAACGTGAAATCAGTATTATATTTAATATCCAATTATTATCTATGAATAATTCCTTCCTGTAATTGTATGTGATCAAGAATGAGTCAACTAATTTGCAAAATATTTTCCAGGAAACTTGTAACAGAATATTTCGAATCGACACTTAGGTTAACTTTTGATTCATGCGTAGCAAATTCACTGATTGCTAGTAACACGTAAGGAATGAGTCATTCTTCGCACAAAGATATCTGCAGTTTATTTAAAAACTAACCGACAGTCTTCAACGTTTCATTCATTCTATTTTCTTCTTAATGAGAAATTAAACGTCCTAATCTGACACGTTAAACATGTTGTAAAGCTTTTTTTTATCATAATTACTACCGTATAATACATGTCGTAAGTGTATATGAATTAAACAGGAATAAATATCTTAAATTAAAAACAATATTACAATATTTCACTTCAACTTTGAAACAAAATTTCGTCACTAATTATTCGTGAACGAATCCAAGAAAATCTTAGCAAGAACAGGATGCAGTCTTTTTTGATCATCGAGGAACAAATCTGAGATAAATGAAATCGAAAATATCATGACAGAAAAATTTATTCGACGATCAGGTAACTGTAGATGAAAAGGATAAGCATTTTAGAAAATGACAGATGGATCTTTTTCAGGATGCTGACACAAGAATGGTTGAAAGGGCAGAATAAATATTGCGTTTTTCTTCGACTGTGAAGGAATTTTTTCGTGTACATTGGAAAGACGATTGCCAAAAGCGAACAAAACGTTCGACGAGGGATGAGAGTGTCGATGAATTCCATCGTCGACATTTTTGAGAGTGAATCTAACGATTAGAGCCAGTCAGATGTTCACTCGGTTGGAACAGGATTGAAAAGAATGATTCGAGAAAAGTTCGTATTGTTTCGAAAGAATTTAAGTCAGATTCAGAGAGAGAGAGAGAGAGACTTTTTCTTCTGTTCAATCGATTTTTAAAATATCGAGGAATCTTTTCTATGAAGAAATTAATTACAACGAAGGAAAATTAAAAAATTTCAAATCTCGAATTATTTTTTCAAGAAAATCATAAAGATAATTATTATATTTAGCTGAAGAACAGAATTTTTATTTTAAATTACTTATTTATGAATTTTTTTATGAAACTACGATAAAAATTCTTTAAAAAAAAAAAAAAAGAAGAAAAATATCTATCCATTCCTATGACCACGCATATATATTTACTCAAGTAAAGATTATCCAGCTGGTGGTTACGTCGTTGATTATCACGGTTACGAAGATTATTTCTTATCATTAAGCTAAAGATAATGTCAGAAAGAAAAGTAAAAAAATAAAAAAAAAGAAAAAAATAACACACGAGTTACAGTATCGTGCCCCATCGAAGAATCAGAAATATTTGTCAATAAATTAAAAATCGAAATTAATCGTGATACAAGAGAATGAAGAAAAGAAAGAAAAGAAATTATTCGTTATTCGAGTTTGTTCACGACAAAGGTTCCTGGACAAGCTGAGGCCATCAAGTATTTTCGCGAATAGAGACGAACGACCTTACGATTCGGTTAAAGCCGCAACCGCAGTTGTCGGAGGGCTGACCGATGTAATCTCGGTGGATCGTTTCCTACGACTTATCAGCCCGTTTTTCTTCCGTTGCATTGTGCCATTTAACTGGCCGGGGAAAAGTTGAAAAAAGAAAATCGTAAGAAAGGGACTGGTGATACTTGCAGGTGCGGAGGAAGCGATAAAAACTTGGCAGTAGAAACTCGAGAGATGTGATAATGCGTTTAATTTTTATCTCACCCCTTTTCAAAACAAAGTGAAACAAAATATGACGAATATCGTCGATTCTACGTAAAATAAATTCAAATTCTTGAGTAAAAGATCATATATTAATTTATACAATTATAAAATTAATTCGTATCTACCTCAAAGTTACGAAATTTTAATTTTATAAATTTTTGTAAAATTTAAAATCAATCTCATTGCACCTCTTTACGATAAATGATCGATGGATCAAGCGTATCAACTACAACTATATACTCGATTGTTACAGGCGTGCAGAAATCTAACGATGAAGCGTGACCATATAACGTCACGGGTGCATTAAGTGGTTAAAACGGAGCAGGAAGTGGTTCATAATCCTCGTACTACGTGTACACGGTATAAGTATGGCTGGAGAGAGGCTATCCGTATTTTGACCATGCGAGAGAGTAGGCAGGCCAGGCCCTGTGGTCGCATCAAACAAGATCATTATCTCTGTTGCTACAGGATCCTCCTAGGATCCTCCTTTATCTGTATCTGAATAACAGATGGAACAGAGTGGAACTCGGTTTACCGAGAAAAGACCAGTGGCCAGTAAGAAGAAGAGGCTAGAGAGAGATCGCTTTAAAGATGGGGAGATACGAGGGATAGGAACGAGAAATGGAAAACAAAGTGTTTTTTTTTTTTTATGGTGTTCGAGAAAAAACATTGCTATATATATATATATATATATATATATATGAGAAGAGGAACTTTTCCTTTTTTGGTAATAATTAAATTCAATAAACGGACGTTTTATGCAAAAATTGCGAATGTATGTAAATGGATCTGTAGAATTGCACGACATGCAAAAATATTCAAAGTATTTTTACGAGTATGCATTATGGTATTCGAGGAATAATACAAGTTTCTATTTAAACTCCAGTTCTTTAGTCATGTTCATAAAAATTTAATCTTGCATAAGAATCTGCATTTTATTAGCGAGAAAATATCCAGAAATGGAAGTGTAACGTTGAAGGATAGTTTCGAGAACAAGAAGTTGCTGCAATAAGAAAAGCAGCATTGAAATTTTCTGAAAAAGAAAATTGCAAATTGCAATTGGAGGAAAAAAAAAGGGAGGGGGAGAAAAAACAAGACAAGTTTCGAGGAAAGATATTGCAGAAATTTTTCGGGAAAGAAGTTGCAATAATAGAGTAAAAGTTCCAAGAAGGAAACCTTTCAATGATACGAGAGCAACGTACAAAAGAAAAAAAAGTACAGCAATAAAATAAAACGAGAAATATAGTATGGATTCTGAAGAAAGCAAGTTATATATAGAAAAAAGAATAAAAGACATCGGAAAATGAATATAATATAAACAAGATTGCAAGAAATTGCGGATTAAATATAAGGCCACAAAAAGAATTCTATTAACCAAAAAAAGTTGAAATTATCGTATTTCTTATTAACGAATTTTTCCAACAGTTGACTTCGTGCAAACTATACGAGCATCTGTCTATTCTTTTTCTGAATAATTTCAACATCATCAGTAATAATCCCTATAAAAAAAAAAACGTGTCCATAAATTTGACAGAACTATCAATTTAAAATTCGAAAAAGCCTGATATCTCATCTCATCATTTTTCTTTCCCTTAAATTTTGAAAAATTTATATGCTTATCTAAACGAATAAATAGTAGTAAGTAGTAGAGATCGTGATAAGAGATCCGTTAGCCGGTAAGAATCAATGGAACGATATTATAAGAGCTTATAGGCGCGACAGCTGATCGCGCTCAGCTGGTGTAGAAACTCCAAGGCCGCTTCGGTGCCCCAGGTGCGAAACGCTCGATTATGGCCGTAGACGAAACAAACGCCACGGCTCCTCCTTTGTTCCTTGACCCTTATTTACGAATCGATTCCTTGGGAGAAAACGTTTCGAAGAAAGGAAATAGAGGGTGCATTTGTAGTGATTCCACTGTTCCCAAGAATCGAGCGGTATTTAACTTTTTAAAAGATTCCCCTTTGACAGAGAATGGTATAATTTTCCTTCCGGACAGACTTCCAACGATATTATTCCACATCTCTTCTTTCCATTTTTAATGATCCGCGATGATGAGACTTAAACTTTTTTTTTCTTTATAATTCATTATACAATATATGGGGAAATTTATGAATTTATCGATATCATAGTTTTATATGGAGATATGGAGATTGAATATATCATGTGGAATAAAATTAACTAGCGTTTGTAAATTCGAAAATTTTAATTTTAATCTTTTTATTCCACCTTGCTATATTTCTAATCCCCTTTAATTTAAAACTCCCCTTTATATCGTGGAAATTAATACAGCCTCGCACAATTTGCACAATTAACACGAATTGTTGCATATTTCCAACACCATTATGTAATTTTCTAAAACGATCATTCCGATACACACAGCCATCTTTCTTCAAAACGATCTACGTGATCGATCAACAGCTTATCCACGAGGTGGATCTTAATTTTACGAAGCCGTATACCTTACCCCTTTCCCAAAGACGAAGAGTGAACGTAAGAGAAATATCTCGAACGGGGCACAGCTCGCGTGTATAAGAACGCTTATGTTTTCCAAGCGGTATAAATATAACCCTCGTGAACGAACGTCTATTTTATAGACCAGTGTTTCCCAACCCGTGGGTTGGGAAACGAAATGGAATATTTTTTTAAGGGGGTTGCTCTACGAATTTTCTTTATTCGATTATCACATTCGATTGTTCACACGAAACGTTTTATAAGATTTATCGATGCTTCAATTTAATATAGCTATACAGTTGAATTTACAGTAAAATAAATTGTGGTTTATCACTGAGAAAAATATCGAAGATTCGATATCGATGTTTCACTTAAAGTTTCGATAATCATTACGTGGAAATGTAATAAATTACACGATCTATCATTGAAAAGATATTGGAAATTCGATATTTTATATTTTCCACGACAAACTTTTGACACTTCGTTAAGTAATATCCCCGTACAGATATTAAAAATAAGATGTTATATTTTAATCTTTATCCCGTTAAAAATAAATTTTTACGTAATTACGGAGGAAAAGGGGGATGGGTGTTGAGAGACACTGTTGCAGAGGTTGCATGCCCTTCGCAACCAAGGGCTCGATCGTGTGTTGTCGAGCATGAAACGAACTATGAACTAGATTTGTCGCGGTGATGCCAGGGAAATGAGCCTGGAAAGACTATAATTCGAACCGTTGAACCAAACCGCCGTTCTAGCTTACAATTATACACTTTATGTCGGTTATTATGGAACGGTTAAACAATCACGGTCAGATTTCTGTGCAATTTTGTGGTTAAATTAAAAGAGGCTCGATGATGGAAAGTGGGTTAATCGGTGGATAAGAATTTTAATTTTAAAAGGGGGCGAGTTAGGGATCGATGGTGTGCGAATAATTCATGCATATATAAAAATCATAGATGCAAGAAAGTTAATTAATGCGTCTAGTATGTAAAAATATTCAAAATAAGGTGTATCAGATTTCTTCCACCAATTATTACACATTAAAAATATGCGTACAAAAATATTTTTATGGAGAATCATTTCACTTTTCATTTTCATCTCGTTACTTTAATCTCATTTTTAAATGTTACATCGAATAATTGATTAATTTTTAAAAAATTACGATGACCTTTCGTGAAATTGATGATATGCATGAATGATATTCAATCACGTAACGAAATAAATGGCAAGTAATTAATAAATATTCGAATCAATATTGATCAATGTGGTTAGGAAAATGATGGAGGGAGAAAGTTTCAGAAATTATCCGTTCCTTTCGAAATAGGAGCAAACCGCGAAAGAAAAGGGATGGAAAAAGGGTGAGCCGTTGAAAGAGAAGAGATTGCACGAGCACACCATTGGTTTAACTTTGGAAAACCACGTCGAACCACCGAGGAAAACCGGAAGTTTCCTCTCCTTTCGAGTCGAACGAATGCAAAAGAAATAACGTCGATAAAAGCTGAAAATTGGGTAAACGAAAGAGCTTGAAAATAGTTTGTTCATTAACTAACTACTTTCCTTATTCCAAAAGGATCGGATAAATAATCGTTTGTTCCATTTTTTAAATCTTAAAATTGTTCAAACATTTTTGTTATCGTCGAAAATCGTTGGTTTAAAATTAAATAACAAAGGAATATTTCACGGATAGTTGGAGAAAACTTTACTTTATGAAAGTTGGAGATTTCAGATAGGGAGGTATTCTAAGCTGGAAACAATTTAGTTAATGGCTCGCCCATAATCGAACGATAAAGTATTCTGTCTGTACGCAAAGACGATTAATCGGGAAAATTAATTCGCCAGCAGTCCATTTGTATAATTACGCGAGGTTGTTCTTGCATCGAGGGAAAAAAGAAGAGGCGAAACGTCAAAATGCCGGTGCATTTGACTTCACCTTCCGTTTCACCCTCCTCCGACTTTCTATGGTCGGCACTCGAGCAAAAGCCCATTGGGAAAACCAACCCCCCTCCCCCTCCCCCGAACTCCCATGAGAATCAATCCGTTCTCGTTCTTTGGTACCTTCTATTCATTCGCTATTCCCAAAATTAAAACGCGAAATAACCCGTTAAATAACTTGTTCGATATTTAATCGTGAAATATTTCGTAACGATATTTTTAGCAAAAACTTTTTTCTATTGCATCTTACAAAAGATACCAAGTCGTAATTTTCATTCGATATCAAAAAGAATATACATAAAGATAAATATATATATATTGATTACTTGAATTCTTTTTTTTAGAACGATCAACTCCTTTTCAACTCCTGTAACAACAAATATAAGAAATAATTTCGATTCGCAATAATCAAGAATAGCGATGGAAGGACGAGTAACGTCTCGAAATTTTCTCAAATTTTCAGCGGTGGGAAATAACAAACACCCGGCCATCTCATCTCCCCGACCGTGTCTCGCTGGCGAACAAAGACACGAAGCCCAAAGGCAACGAGGAAGGCAACTTATCCGAAATACGTTGTTGCACCTTGCGTATTCGACACGCAAGGGGGAGGAGGCAAGCATCATCGGTGCTTGATCGAAGAATGAAGAAACGGCACACGACGGTGTCGTTCGCGGCAGCCTACTCGCATTAACGCCCCTGGGATAGAATTCGCTAACTGTGAATCGTTTCGTACATATCTCTGCGGCCGTGGAGGGATCGATACGGTCGCCATGGCGACGCGGGGGCCTCCTCTATAGGGATACAGATACAGGGATACATCTCAATACGAGTAAAGCGGCCTGTGCTTTCCACTCTCCCGCGCGCCGCCACCCCCACTTTTTCCCTTTTACCGACCCAACCGCGTTCCCAACGTCCTCCATGGCCTCGCGCCACCCGAACCACCCTCTTCGACTCTTTGTCCCGTTCCTTGCGACTTTTTGCCCGGCTCTCGCTCTTCTTCCCCCACCACTTTCTCTCTCTCTCTCTAATTATTTGAAGACGATTTCGGGATACTCGTGAATGGCAGGAGAGAGAATGAAGAGAGAGAGAAAGAATGCTTGGAAGATGGCGCGAAGGTGGATGTAAGGGTGAATAATTTTAATTTGGAGAGATTGGAAAATTGTGGCAAATGTGGATGGAAAATGTTAATTCTGCATCATTCATACCGATTGGAAAGAAATATCCACTGAAATTATTTCTGTTCATCAATGATAAACGAACAGTTACAGAATCTGAAGAAAATATTCCAATAAAAATAATTTTGTTCACACCTCGTAGATCGTCATGATCGGTGAATTTAGTTTGAAATTACTTGGATGTCGAGGAAGAGGATTTTCTCTCGAGCGAAATAAATCTCGAATTCAAGTATCGCTATTATTAAAAGCTGAGTGGATTGTTATCATTTTGCATATTCTTCGCTGGATTTCAGCTGGATACTTCCGCGAAAACATTTTCGCGATTGCCTAACTGGATGGATAAACTCGAGCGAAATTCAGACGGAAGTTCTGACAATTCTGAAAACTGTATATTTCAAAACAAAAAGGAAGAAGAATTAAACGTTAATTAAATCTGACATACAATTTATTATACCCCCATTGAAGAGTTATAATCAATTAAATTAAAACGTCTCTATTCAACTCTTCCAAATTTCTATATCGTTTTTGAAAACAATGCTTATTAAAAAAAAAAAATTATTATTATATAAATATTCGAAAGATAAAATTTTAACAAATTCTTGTTAAAATTTTTCGAACTTTGATTCGAACACGACAATTTTATGCACATTTTGCTGGATTCAGAATAACACTACATCCGCAGAGGGCAGTATCACGAGATCGTTAGGTGACTTGCCTCTGATATTGCACGACCTTATTAACTTCGCGAGCCATAAAGGCCTCATGGCGGTCCACGATCTATACGTACATGGTATATTTAGCCTGGCCTGCTATCCCCCTGCTTATTAGACTTAATTAACAATTTTACTATTAAAATTAAATTTGCGCACATGGTATACTCCCCTTAAAAGTGTAGCATGTGTTTGAAAATTTGCCGGGAAAATGATTAAATCAAGAAAGGAAGAAATGATACTTGGATGGAATTGGATAAATAAAAAATTGTTCCAACTCGACGTTAAAAAGATGGGATGGACGAGTATGCTCGAGTGGGAAGTATAAATGGTACCAAGTGAATTTCTCTTTATGAGAACAATACGTGCAGAATTAAAGTAAATGAATAATTGAAAGGATCGTAATAAAAAGAGATCCTTCTTATCTAACATCATAAAGCAGAAAGATATACGATTTCGTAATTCGATTTCAGTTGCTTCGTAAAAATAAATTCTTTCACAATGTAATTACAACATTTGCAGTTACGTATAATGATTTTTTAATGATTTTTTAAAAGAAATTATAAAGAATTGAAGAAAGATTTTAATATATCCAATTGTATCATCATCAAGCAAATGATATTTCATAAATCAAATCATTACGTAAAATACAGTCAATATCATTGGAAAGATTCGTTTCTCTTATATTACTACTTTTTTTTTAATTATTTATTTTGCATGAATTTGCAAAAATTGATCGTCTCAAGAGAAAAAGAAATGCAAGGGGAATCGATGAATTTCAAGTCTTGGATCGAAAGAACGAGGAACGAAGTATCGTTGAATGAGCTTCGATCCGATTGAGGAGGATCCGGTTCGTTTCCTTCGCTTTCTGTCAAATTTACCGAGAATTCGTCGGAACAAATCGTCGGAAGATGGGATAACGCGTTCAGGAATACACACACTTTTATACGATGAAAGTTATTTTTTATTCTAACACGTACATTTAAAGATTTTGAAATATATACAAACGAGATTCCCATGAAAAGGAAATTCCCCCTTTTCTCGATCCCATAAAATTAATATCGCATCAATAACCTTGATATTTGGCACGAATGAAAGTATCTCCGTGCAGAAATATCGAATTCGAAAGCGAGAAGCGTCGAAACATGATCGATGAAGAAGAAGACGTTCGTTAATTCCTCTCGTGGCAACCCTCTATCGATACTTGGTTTAACACCAGAACTTTCCATTTCCGTTTGCCGCTCAATGATCGCGGAACTCGTAAAAAAGGAAACTTTCTCTCTCTCTTTCTCTTTCTTTCTCTCTCTTTCGAGTATAAAATCCACGCGCGATGTGCTAAACTCGATTACACTTTCGATCGTCGTTGAATTTTCGAAAACAGGGAGAGAAAGAGAGAGAGTTGAGAAGAAGAAGAAAAAGAAGAAGAAACTTTTTTAGCCTCGCGTTATTTGTCACCATCAGAGTTGGAGAACAATGGAGGCAGAGTTTCTCGGTTTCACGCGTATCCAGATAGCAACCGTTCCAACGGAATGGAACGCATTGTTCGAACACAATCGAATTCCTTTTGAGTTCTGTCGAATGGGCCATTTCCTCTCTCACCCCTCCACCTTCTTCCACCTCGCGGCCGCTTTCATATTTGGCCGCGCACACCGCCCTTCCCTTGTCAAATTACGCTGATACGTCAAGATGGAGAAACAAGGATAATGGTGGAGGAGGCAACAAGGAAGAGCGAAGGAAATCCGAAGATTGGATCCTGTTCGATTCAATATCCAATAATTAAATTGTGCTGTTTTCGATATATCATCCTTTTGGATGATTTTACAACGATAGAAGAATTTAAGAAATGTTGAGGAAACAAGAGAAGAGTAGATATTTCGTTATTTTTTATCATCGAGAACCTGTTTCACTCACTCGAGAAGAATGCATTTGGAAAAGGGAAGCAAGAAGAAGTATTTACACGTTGTTGAGCTGAAAAGTTATGGAGAAATTGATATGCTTTTCAATTTAAAAGTAGACAAGTTTTTCCCTCGTTCAAGAGAACCATTCCTCTCTTACATCAGCTTCAACGGTTCGTAAAATATGAAGAAAAAAATTTTATCGCCGCTTTTAACCGCTTCGAAAGGAAACACCGTGCAACCGTGTACAACAACATTTATGCACACAATCTAAAATTCACCGTTTTTCACCGATATTACGTTTTGTTAAGTAATTCTTTCACCCTTCAATAAGTTCGCCAAATAATCGCGAGACGTCCGTTCTGCTCTCTCTCTTTCCTCGTTACATCTCGCTGCGTCCAACGATCCGCCATTTTGGATCTAACTTGTACAACTTTAATCATACCTGTTTTCCTTTCCCGTGTTGATTTTAAAGAAACAATCATATATAACAAGTTATCAGAAATAACGGGATTGTTGAGATAAAGGATCCAACAAGTACAGATTAATTTAACATTTCTCGTTTTAAAAATAATTGAGCTGAAATAACTGATATTTTGGCAAACAGTTCTTTCGAGTCTGGTGAACTATTAAATGGAAAAATTTAGGATTTAATCGAACTTAAAAATCCCATCTCGAGCGGGAATTCGAATCGATGTTCATATTCTGCATATGCAGAAGATGAAACGAATCGAAGTTTTCCTGGTCGTTTCGAGAAACACCGCCGTCTCACGTTTCGCTCGCTCGTGAAAAACGTGAATGCTCTTTTCCTCCAGAGTCGCGTGCTCGCGGCCCGAGTAAGCCGTAAAATGTAAATGTAGAAACAGGAAGCGAAGCGCGGAGTCTAGTGGAAAACGAAGCAAGCCGGGTGACTCACGAGAAATCCAAATCACCGTGACTGCGAACCGTGAGACTCCGTAAAGATGCTCGTAAACCGGAAGAGACATCTTTGAACGCTCCTCGCCACCTATATATATATATATATATATATATATATTCCAGCGTTTTCTAAAGTTTTTTTCTTTCTTTTTTTACGAATTTCGACTTGCCTTTGTTTAAACAATTTACGAGCCTTCATATACAGTTCGATTAAATTGCAAGATATAAAATATTCCACAGCGTTTTCTAAGCAATCCCTTTTTAAGCGTCCATTTTCCTTTTGCGACGTTCGAATAATATAGTAAGGGAGATTTGCGAAAAGAAATTAGCACGGTTTTATTACCGTGAAATAATGTGGAGAATATGATAATTATAGCGAAATAAATAAAATGATGAAAGTCTTAACGGTGACAGCGGCAACCCTCTAAAAATACCACGAGATTCGTGTAAGTCATGACTCACGGAAGCCTACGTTCTCGTAGGTCGATGATGATATGGGTGGCATGGATATGGTGAGCTTTTCAGAGATCTTATATAATCGTTTCTTCACAAGATTCGACGAAGAATAATACCAAGCTTGTTATTTTTTCGATTTTTAATCTCTTATCTTAAAATATCACATTTATCGAATTTTGACATGAAAAATTTACTTTTTCACAGATCAAAGGTACAACTACGATTAAAGAAGAAGAAGAAAAAATTGGATTTTCTTTCGGATGTAGGTCAAAGCGGCGACACGTGAATTTTTACGATTCAAAGAAGTTTCCATGACTCCGATACGATGGGTTCCTAAGCACACTTGATAATTCCAAGGAAACGCTTCTTACGGAAACGGAGTGATTCAGGAAAATCCTTGAAACTTCTCACTTCTGTACTCGCTACTCCCCGTTTACGTGGCGCAAAGAATTACTTATGAATCGATGCGGCAGCATCGATTTCCCGAAATGGTAATTCACCTTAGTACCTAGAATTGCTTAAAGTGTCCTTGGAAGTGTCCTAGCTTCGACATCCCTCGATTATCTCGCATTAACGAACCAGTGGAATGAGGAACACGAGTCGAAGTTTCAAACGTACGATTTATTATCCAACTTTTAACCGTTTATTAAATTGGAAACGAAAATTGGCACGAAATGTTTCAAAAAGTTTGACAGTTAGTTAAAATTTGAGGTAAGGAATGATTTGTACAAACAACACTCGTGCGAGAATGTTACGTTAATTGATTAACCGATTGCCCACGATTTATTTCCCAAATATACGTGCTCTACTTCGAATCAACTTATTCGTACAAAAGTCTTCACTCGCTCCTTTGTTTCAAATTGAACTGCACGCGTATCACTTTTCAAAATCGAAAGTAAAAGATGATGAAACCGTAGCACACGAGCGAAATACCCATCTCGATCGAATCCTATTCCGTGGCATCTCCATATAAAGGAAACAATGAACAGTTGTGGAGGGAGTGGGGACAAAAGCTACACGGCCACCGTTGAAAATTGGAAACCGAGCACACTCGACGATCCTATGTAAATATACGGTACTCCCGTTCCACGAGGATTGGAGGAAACCAGTTGCATCGGTCGTCGAACGGAAAGTATCGTGTCCCTTCTGTTTGTCCGAGGAGGGGAACACGCTTCGTTCGATTATCCGTTCCAACGGACGGACAGAATTTCTCGCGAGGTATCGTCCTGTTCCTTCCTTCCTTCCCTCCTTCCCTCCTCCAAACGTGAAATTTTCTAAAAAAGAGAGGACGTGGCGTCGATCTTTCTATTTTTCCACCGAATACATTCGTTCGAGTTTCGGTTCATCGGCCGAATGGATGAGATTCCAGTGCCCCGTGTCAATATCAATCTCCACGAATGGTCTTACTTCGAGGGGGGAGGAGAGGAGGGTGAAAAAGAGAGGAATAAGAGAGAAGAGAGGTGGCGAACTCGAGCGGGAGCCGAGGTCGTGGACGCGTCGGCTTTTTCGTCTCGTCGGTCCGTCCGTTCTTTGTGAAGAAGAAACCAACCACCATCTGTTCTGAGCATGCCTTTCGCATTTTGCTAACAATCATTACCTGTGCACACTGTTTACTGCTGCTAAGAATCTTGGAGCGTTCGAGATTCGATCGTTTTTGGCAATCGAAGAGACGATGAGGATAGTTTGAAGAGGAGGAGGAATTATTTGGACGATGGACAGAGAAATAATTGAAGATTAGTCGAGAATATGGAGAACGTATATTCTTTAACGAACTGTAAAATTTTAATGGATGGAATATTGAAATCCCAATGCACACGTTTATTATTTAAAAATAACGGGACGCGGTCAATTATCATTGAAATTGATTGAAATGAACTATTGATATATCTATAAATTTCGATTCGAATTAAATCGTATCGATTTTATTATCGAACGATCATTGTCAGGGGGAATAATGTCGTTTACATCGAATTTACTGGAAATATATTCTGCTCTCTTATTTTCTTCGATGGATAAGATATGATAGTGTGTCGAGATTGGTATTCCAGAGACAAATTCACGAGACGCCGGAATAAATGGATGCCGTGGCCCGAAGTCAACGATTCGAGACTTCTGACCCCGTTGAGAGTTAGACGGTCGGCAATGAGTCACCAAGAAGAAGACTGACACATTATATTTTTCACGAGCGTAAATCGACAATACGCGCGATACTTTCGCAATACTTCTTTTTTTTTCTTCTTCTTCTTCTTCTTTTTCTCCCCTCCATTATTCGATCGTCAACGGCCGATCAAACACCTGGAGTATGACCTCTTTTTCTCGAAAATAAATGTTACGACCAGGTATATACACCTGCTCTTCTCTCTTGATCGAGTCGCTTGCGAAACAGCTAAGCCGATAAATAAATGTATATACGTCCCCTCCTCCCCCTATCCCGGTATAATAAAGTAAAAATGCATGCTGGTAGATCGACCTTCTGTCGAGTTCTAATAGAGTCAACAGAATGCTTGATTGCAATATGGCGTGCACACGTTTCAACAATGACGAATACCTCATAATTCGAATCCTCGTCTTTCAAGTTGTTTCATTACATTGAAATATATGATATTCAGTTTGAAACGATATTGCGAATTAATTGTTGAAACTTTGCAGCAGATTGAAAAATGTATATATTCTATTTTTTCACCGATTTGATCAAAACTGTTTGAATTGCAAAAAAGAAAGAGAGAGAGAAGAATAACAATATTTGTTTAAGGTAAATATTTTTTATCGATAAATATCCTGTATAATGTTTATTAAAATTTAATTTATATCTTACGAGTTAAAATTTTTCGTTTCAAAAGTGACGCAACGCGTGCAAATGCAAAAATTCCCCTTCGAATTTCGTAATGAGCGTGAATTAACGCAACTTTTATTTCGGTTAAATTCCGGCAACATTTATAAAATTCCAAGTGTTACAAGAGGAGAGGACGTCTCGTAAATATCTCTGTGGCGGGATTACAAGAAAGAACGCAACGCGGAACACTCGGTGGTAACAAGCGAACGCCTCCACACAACCCTATAATTAAAATATTTTTATCTGTGTGCGGAGGTCGGGTCAAACAGCCTCTTAAAATTTATTAAGCACGGGTATTCCGGTTTTCCTCGGTCCACCGGTGTATCGTAAGACGAGGGAGCGTAATGTCGCTTAAAAGCGTAATGCAAATTTGTAAATTCACACCGACCGAGTCCTAGCGGAGGCGTGTCGTCGCGTAACAAACCACCAAGGCTGTGAAATCTCGAGAATTCACGAGATGCGATCTTTATAAGACGTAGGAGCCAAAAAAAAAATAATAATATAACGAGAAATAGAGGGAAATTACTTGCAAATAGTTTTGGTAGACAGAGAAGGATATCAGATTTTCTTAAGCAAGAAGTAATTTATTTTTGCACAAGATATTTCGTGATAAATGAATTGGAATAAATTGGAATTGATGAGAAATAAATAGTTTCTCGATATACAATTTTTATCGTTCGATTTATATATATATTCTTAAAAATCGGTAAATAATCAATTCTCTAATTTATTATTTCCTCCTCAAGCCTCAAACATTTTTATGATTCAAGGGAATCAAGTGGAACGTAAAGTTTGTGAAGTGAGATTACTTGAATAATTTACACAAACAAATGGAACAAAAGTTGAAGACATTGGAGCCCAGATGTCGCACACGGCCATCGTGTAATATTCCTCTTGAAATCCTGCGTTATTTCCCGGGAAAATATACTGGATATCTCGGGAGAACGAAGAGCCATTTATATCTCGAGTTAAAGCCACACTTGGCCCACTTTTCACCCAGGGACGATAACATCGACCTAGGCCAAAGTGATCGAGAATGACCCAGACCTAATCTCTCCACTTTCTAATCCACGAAACCTTTATATCCAAGTATCACGACTCGGCCCCACGTTTGTAATGGAGTTGTATTCGTTCGTATCAATGGTGTCCCAACGTAATAAAGGGACGTTTTGTTCGAATTTACGAGGAGAACGGGTTGATATCCACGAGGCGGAAAGGCACCTGTCGTCCTCGTTGTTATCTTGTCGAGCGTGGCCGATTCACGCCTCGCTCGCCACCATTGTTATATTGCCGTAGGTCGGACCCGATCTTCCTGCATAGACGAGAGAATTCTGAACCAGCATAGGCCACGTTCGATTCTATGCGCGAAAGTGCACCAAACAATGGCGCCACCCAGCCGAAGTTAACCCGTTCTCTGTGTTTCAACAGGTTAAGCGGCCGATCGATGGCCCTTTCAAAATGGCCGCCATTTTGGCGGATTTCCGCAGAGCGCAAGTTAATCCCATGCGAACGATATTTTTCTTAAAAACAAAGAAATGAGAACGAATTTTTTATTTTCAGAACGAATAATTCTTGATTTGAATATTCTTAAAAAATATACGTAAAATAAATAAATAAATTTTACTCGAGCGGATAAAGAAGCATCGATATTTTTGCTTAATTTCCTTTTTGAAAACGAGTTTAAAGAGCAAAGGCCGGTAAGGAATGAAAAATCGATCAATGATTCAGAGCAAAATCGTCGGTAAACAAGTCGAGCAAAAAAAAGAAGAAGAAGAGATCAGGGTCGTTCGGTATTAAAGATTTCTTTTTTTTACGAGAACCTCGTGTTATAAATTCCCTCATGGTCGATGTTTCCCGAGTAACAACGGCCAATTTAGTTTTTCGTTGATCTAAATCGGGGTTGTAATTAAGCGATCGGGGAGAGCACGGAGCTCGTGAACAAGGAATCGATGGTTTTTACCAGAGATCACGGCCCTTAAGTACGAAAAATGCAGTATGTGAAATCGTTTCTCGAAGGCGAATAGAAAATGGAATGGCTTTTTAACCTCTGTAAGAACAGTCACTTTTAATCGAAAACGCTGCTTCGTAACAGGCTGAATGACGTCAATCCACGTGAACCAAATTCGAAGTAGCAGTGCAAGTTTACATATTTGACACAGTTTGAAGCTATCTAAGATTAATATGCGCGTAGATAAGCTTCCTTCGCGTTTCTATAAATTTTGCAATATAACGTAGAAACTTGTACTTTTTTTTTTTCTTTTTGCTACATAAACTTTTTTTTTCAGCTATTCGAATTCATTATACATGCAGTGATTCTCGTTTTTTTTTTTTTTTTTACTCTACGTGCTTTTTTAATGGAAACGTTGCACGTCATTCATATGTATGAAATATATATATATAGGTTTATATAATTTGGATGATTCTACGTAGTCAATTAAAATTCTCTTTAAAAAAAGAGTATCTTTAAAAGATTCTCTCATCAATTAATTATCCATGTATCTCTCTGTTCACACCGCAAACTAATTCCTCGACATTCCGATCCAATCGTTCCATCGTCTGTCTATTTTTAAAAATTCTTCGTAAAATAATATAAAAAGAAGTATTATTTATTCCTCTTTTCGATTTCTCTCAACATAATGAAACGAAAAAGAATTCTGAGGAGATGAGACGAGATAGAACGTTTCAACTAAGTAAAAATTCGGAAAAGCGGATCGAAGAAGGAACGGCGGGTTGTTTATTATCGTGGCCACGTACTTTTTCGCTATTTTCCCGACGTGGTCACGGTGGAAAAAAAAAAAAAGCTCGAGAGGACGTGGCTGGCGACGATTCTCGATGCCGTGAGAATCGTCGCACCTGCACCACCATCGATCTAAACTTTTCGCGTTCGAACGTTGGGGAATCATTTATTCATAGGCATACACCGGCCAATTGTTACCAATAGCGGCTCACACGCCTTCAGAAGGGAAATTACCGGTCGCTTTTCTCCCTGAGAATTTTTTTTCCCCTTCGTTCTGATTCACGATCGAACAAAACCCTGTTATTTAGACAATTTTTTTAAATATTAAACGAATTGACGAAATGATAAAATAGAGAAGAATCTCCATATGAAATTCGCACGATAATGAAGAATGGAATTTAAATTAAACGTCGTGAGATTTTTCGCACATGAAAGATTATTTTTAAAAAGCACGTTTAAATATGATGATTTGAAAATTGTGATCGTAGAAAAATCAGAAAAGGAAAAGATGTTCCGCTTAAATCAACTCGCAGTAACGATGGATCAATGGCGGAAACGGGAAATAAAACATTGCATTGTCGATATTTATCTTCGATAATATCTATACGTTTGCACGAGAAAACAGCAAATTCACGATGGAACGTCAACAGAGTATAGAGGAGAGTATAGAAGAAAAAGGGGAAATAAAGAGAAGGGATGGCGAAATAGAAGCGCGAGAAAGCATTTCTTTCCATGTTCCGATAGTATTTCGAGAAGTTCATACCCACGGGACGAAAACACGTGAACTGATATTAATCTTGGAACGTCATCTCGCCGATATTAACTCCGCCCTGTCAACGGATCCTCTTGATGAATTGCCATCGAGTAATTGATTTTATTTATAAGAGAAGAGCCGGTTCCAATTCCACCTGTCCACCCACGATGCCCACTCGAAAATAGTCGTTCATTACGGTCGAAATGTAGGCCATTCTCCTCAATAATATGCCAATCCCAAAACATTTAAAATTTAAAAACAATTAGCATGATATATCACGATTTCATCGAACCATTGAGTATCTATTTTAATTTGTGAAATTTTGGAGCACGCGATTTTTTTTACCAGATCTTTGTTTTTCTTTTCGCCAAACTTGCATACTTTCCAATTGTTAAAAATTAAACTAATTAATCATCGTTCGTTTAATTATTTTTCCACAATCCGAGGGGAAAAAAACGAAATTCGAAACCATCGACGAGGAATTCTCGTCTAAAAGAGGGTATATTTCTCGTCGATGCAAGAAGCTCAGAAATTGGAACGGGTTGAAGCAGGAGGATCGTGTTTAATTGATTCCATTAGCCAACGGATTACCGTTCGATCTGCGATTCGAATCTCACGTTTTTTCTTAGAAACCAGGGCTTTGTTTGTTCTCTGCACGAGAATGCACGTATATGGTGTACACGAGCTACTAACATACGATTCAATTATTTTCTAACGCCACAGTATGTATCAAACCGGTTATCGAATTTTCCCATCAAAATCACGCTCCACCTCTGCGAAAAATAATCATAATAATATAATTGGAACGAAGCAAACAAATATTGAGAGGATCGACGTTCATTTAAAAGGATAAAATATATTATTTTCCCAACTCATATCTCGATTTCTAATAAATTAGATTCTTTGGATGATCGATGTTTCATCGTAATTGTTTTTTAATTAAAATTTTTTTAACTAATCTTAAAATTAACAATTCAATAAAATTTGCATAAAAGTCGAATAATACGAGGACCCCAAGAATCGAATCGAAACGTCGCAGAGATCGGAAAATAAAGATCGAAATTGTTAAATTTCAACTCGAAACAAATAAATTAATACCTCTGATTTAAATAATTTAAAATAATTCATGAATATTTAAATGTGCCCATAACACGAGTGATAAAGCAACATGTATCATTAATGGAAAATTCGATGAATTTTTTATCGGATTACAAGAAGACTTAATCGAGCCTCTTCGTTGTTCGACGACCCAACAATTATGCCAATCCCTGTGGAACTCGAATGAGAATCGAATCGAGAATAATTTTACCAGAATGGAAAAAGTTTTGGTCAGCCGATATTAAATTTGCGAGGAAACAGAAATGAAACAAAGGAATCGAAAAACGTAGTTGAAGAATCGATAAATGACTTTCTTATTCGAAGATCCAATTCCAAGTAATTTCGATCTCGTGGAGGAAAGTCAGAATTTCTGGAACTCAATGATAAAATAAAAGAAAATAACTAGGGGAAGAGTAAAATGAAAAAAAATTTTATTTATTAGCGAAGAGTTGACCATCATTGGTGATACTGTTTGACGAAAGAAAAAAGTTCTCGAAAAACAGATGCATTCGTGCATCGTCGCGTAGCCTGTTTTTAACGCTTAATCCTGCGCGATACAAAGGTTAACAAACTTTTATTCTTTTATCGTGGTTGCATGTGTACATGACATTCGCTCACCAAGAATAGACCACCGTGTCGATGCATTCGTAGAAAAGAAAAATAATTATGTTCGAATTGTCTGGAATCGTAGACATATAAAAAAAAAAAAACTGAGAATAAGCGAAGCAGAATGAAAAAAAAAAAGATAATTAAAATCACGTGGTAGAATTAGATGAATAGATTTAAAAAGATTTGTAGTGTATATAATCATTAAAAAGTATTTATAATTTTATTTTATCTACTTTTATTTATTAAATTGAAAATTAGCTCCTAAATCAATTGAAATTAATTTAATTTTAATTAATGTCGCAATATATATAGTAGAATAATATCATTATACATTGAACTATAAAATTAGATGAAAAAATTAATTTCATCTATTCGTTATTAATAAATTAATAATTGAATAAAAATAAGATAAATATGAATTAAAAAATATAAAATAAAACGTTATGATCCTATATAAATAACTCGAGAAATTCCCTACGAGGAATCCATATTCCAACAGCATCGGTGGTTCAGTGGTAGAATGCTCGCCTGCCACGCGGGCGGCCCGGGTTCGATTCCCGGCCGATGCAAAATAATAAGAATTATTTTTTTTCTTTCTTTTTTTTTTTTTTTTTTACATATTATTTACTAAAATATTTTTTTTAAATATGTTTCTAAAAATTCTATTTTTTCCTAATATAAAATAAATTATATAAAAAAAAATAAAACATATTATTATTGTTGTATTATTATTCTTATTATTATTATTGTTGTTGTTATTGTTATTATTATTATTATTATTATTATTATTATTACTATGTTAATTTAATATTGTATGAAAGTAGGTGATCTCTTTCTTTCAATTACTTTCAGAATTATCATTTCACCGAAGCATCGGTGGTTCAGTGGTAGAATGCTCGCCTGCCACGCGGGCGGCCCGGGTTCGATTCCCGGCCGATGCAATGAATTTTTTTTTAATTCTATCAAAAATAAAAAATAATTTATTTCCTACAATTATTAATTATAATAATTCATAAATTTTAATTATTATTCTTTTCTATTATTCTCTATTCTATATAGTTTTTCATTTTCATTTTTTATTCACTAATTTAAATATATGATACTTTATTTTTAATAATAATATGTTTCTTTTTTTTTTTAACGTTCTTCAGTAATTAATTTCTAGTGATCGTATTTTGCAAAAAAAAAAAAAAAAATGCGAAGTTCACAAGTACGGTTTGCCTCCTTTCCCTGAATCTCATTGGAACATCGATCCTACTAAGGTCCCTGAAAGAAGGTGGCCATGAACTCTAAAGAGATACACATTCGTGATGATTTTAAAATCACCTAATCTAAAACTCATCCTCTTTTTTTTTTTTTTATATATCTTTTAGATATATGTTTTCTTCTCTTTATAAAGCTCTTTATCTTTTTTGCAATTATACTAATTTCGAAAATGTTAGAATCTTTACAAAATTCAAAAAACGTCATTCCAGTTTTATTTCAATATAAATATAATATCACAAATTCATACTGAAACAAAGCACATTTTTTTGCAGAAATGTCTAGATTTCATCAACGAATCTAAATAATAGTCATTATCCTGATACAGAGTCATGGTGAAATTGAGTATCGTGATAACCTCGACACAGAGCAAGTTGAAAGAAACACGATGCCAAGGCCATATCTACACGGAGAGAACCAGTAAATGTCAGTTTAACCGGTTGAAGTACCTTTCCCTGTTAAAATCACTCACACGAAGCTGAGTAGTGCACGACTCTTCACCGGAGAGATGCTTTCGAGTATACATGACTTTTTCAAGGTAGATAGTAAGCTCACTGGTAAAGATAGGATCCGTTATAACTATATGATTCCTGATGATGAAGGAATTTTTTTTTTTTTTTGCCTTTTGTAAGCTCAGGTATAGAAAGAAGGAGAGAGAAAAAAAAGACAGAGAGCGAAATGGCTGAAGTCTCACTTGCGTAAGAGAAAGATGCATTTTAAGGATCGGTTGGACAAGCAGGGCCAGGTGCATTGACTTTGGTCCGAGACAAACCGGATGTCGAAGTCGATTGCCCTAGGGTCTAGGTTCTATACTTTTCTACACTTGGGTTTATTGACTTCCAATAGTAAATTGTACGATAATATTCGATAAATATTTAAGACAAAATATAATTTAAAAAATTTTTTAAATCTTATAAATATTGAAAATAAAATTTTTAATTATTTTTTATATAAAATTTTAAAAAAAAGATAAAAATCGATGCAATTCTTATAAATTAAAAAAGCATATGATTATAAAATTCTATTTCAATTTATTGCAAAAATCAAATCATTGTTGCGATAAAGAATGGTCTAGTACTTGATAGTAAGTCTAATGCAGGAGGGGAGAATGGTCGTTTCTATAGCTCATCCTCTTTGTTATACTCGGACCACGAAAGTGCAATGGCCGACCCTGAACCAGAGTCGTCGGTAAAACTGACCAACGATTTGTTATTGTCTTTCTTTATGCTTTATTCTTAGCAATGTTTATTTGAAATATTACAATTGTTTACCGTTATGTTTGACGAAAGAAATTTCCATATAAACTATTATGTTTATGTAAAGTTATTTTTAAAATGATTTACTAAATATTATTTTTGTATTATTATATTTATAACCTATGATTAAATTTAAAATATTAAATTATAATTGAAAATATTGCACATTTAGATTTTCTACTATAAATAATACTAGGAAATTAAATAATAAAACTATAATTTTCAAGAGCATCGGTGGTTCAGTGGTAGAATGCTCGCCTGCCACGCGGGCGGCCCGGGTTCGATTCCCGGCCGATGCAAAATAATTATTTTTTCATAATTTTTTTTTAAATATAATATTTTATATATTTCTATATTTTTTTATTATAAAATATAAAAGAATATATATATAAACGAATTCTTAATATTAAATTTCTCAATAAAAAATATATTTATATAAATATATTTCTTTATAATTAATCAATTATCGATATATTATGTGCGAATAATATTTTTTTCAAATATACTTCCATTTAAAAGATCAATGCTGATAACTTAAAAATTAACTAACTTTTCGAAAAAACAATGAACTAATATGTTCGAAACAAAAATAAATTTTCTCTTCGTGTACTTATATCACTTAACTCTCTTCACAAACAAGGACGAGAAAAGAAGGAGAACGTAAGATAAAGCAAAATCTCGAAGTAGAATTATTATCTGATTGTTGCAACCGGTAAGACAAGAATCCGTAAGGATAGCAAGAAACTCTACACAAAGGCAAAATAATATCGCTTTAAATTACGATATACTACCAGAAAAACGATCGCTATCTTTAAGATAACACAATATTATTTTCGTCTTTAATTCTAACAATCGATTCAAATATGAAGTAAAGGATGTCTCAAAATTAACACAAGATTTGAATTAAATATAAAAGAGAGTTTTTAAAATATTATTTTTAAAATATTGTTAAAAATAAAATAATGAAGACACGTTGTTGTATCGTATAACACTCCATTTTTACTAACCCTAAACTTTCAACTGTCAAACTGTTCTTTTTTCAAGATTGCCAACAACTTAATGCAAAAATGGCGGCAAATTCAAATCTTGTATTAATTTTGGGACATTTATAAATTCGAATGATAATGATTTTGTGATTTTTCTTCTGAATATTAATAAAATGCAAATAAATCTAAAACATTCTTATTTCTTATATTATATTAATAAATGAATATTAAAAATAAAACATACATTAGGAATATTTTAAATATCAAAAAAGCATTTTTTGTTTTTGTATACATTTTCATGAAATGTTTTATTTAAAACAAAAATTACTTTAATTTTAAAAATTAATTCTGTTTTTTTAACAAAAATATAATATAAAAAAAAACAAAATTATTTTCTTTATAAATTACCTGTACATTTCATTTTTGGACGATTCGTTAAGAACACTTACCTGCAACAGAAAAAAATAATACGAATATAATTTATGTTAGAATATAATGCATTAAGCATTAGATTTAAAATTTGAAATAATGGCATATTTTATATTAGACATAAGATTTTTCGTAATCGATATTTAAATATTCATTTATTCAGAACGAAAATTCTAATTGCGATGTATTTTAAAGTAATTTTAAAGTTGCCAACGATTCATATGGCTCAAGCAAATAAATATATAATTAAATTATATTAGTTATATAACCATACAAATTATAAATCACTTTTAATCACAATCATTTGAAATTTTGTGATTGTTTAAAGTATATCTATGAAATTTATAGGTTAAAGTACTATATCTATGAAATAGATCAAATTGTTTGTATATTAGTTTGAATCTTAAAAATGGACAAAAAAGAACAATATATATTTTATAAAAAGTCTAATATCTTTAAATGATTTTATTTTTCTAAAACTTACGAACTTGATAAATCAATTCTTTATAAATTTTCTTAAAACTAAACATCTATAAATTATAAGAATAACTAAAAAAAACATTGAGATATTGAATATAAAGAAGATAAAATGTTCATAAAATCTTTTTTACGATAGATTTTCGAAAATGGATTTTTTGCACAGAAGAAACAGGAAGACAAAAGATTATTTTTTCTTTTTCATTCATTTCCCTCTTCCGCTTTTCATCAAGTTACCTAGTCACCTCGTCAGATGAATACAATTCCAAATCAAGCCACAATTCCACCAAGATTCCTCCTTCTTTACTTTTTATCGTTTCATCCCTGTCACATTTTCAACTGTTCTGCCTTCTGTTCTTTTCCTTCTTCAAACCCCTTCTCTTTCACCAGACTTTTAGTCGCATCCAGCCAGCAGGGGACAAAGAGCTCGAAAGTTCTGGCCGTCGAGCGATTTGTCATTCGGTCGCGTGTCTCCGCCATTTTACATCCACCATCGTTCTTTCTTTTTTCGATTTTCATGCATACTTCACTTAGAGCCGTCTGTTTTCTTTCTGTCTCGTCTTCTCACTATTTTTTTTTTACTAACGTCGGCACTACTATTATTTGCTTTGCTACTATCTTTGTTATTCTCTTATAGATCGTCTCACTTTTACTTTTCAACATTTCCTTATTTTCTTTTTTCTCATCTGCCGAATTTCTTTTTTTCTTTCATTTTTTCTAAACTTTTGTGTTTGTTCTCTGACTTCTGTAACAGTACTTTCTTTATCCAATAGGTTTCCCTTGAGCATCCTTTTTTCTCTCTTTAATTCGCCTGTGCTGCCCCTGGTGTTCTTCCTAGTTGAATAAACAGGCTAGAAACGCGCGCGGCACGCTCGTCATGCTTTAATATAGTTCGTGCATAATGCATCGCGGTATTGTGCATAAGTACTCATGGGACTTCGCGATATATTCCAATTTTACACCCTACTGTCGATCGATTTCGAACTGTGAATTCAATAGAAATATCCGTAAATTGTGAAACAAGAGGCGTCACTCGACAAGAACATGAAAATCCTTGATATTCAGACGATAAAAATGCGGTCGTTTTCGTTGGTAAAATCGTGCACAATGTATGTTGTATTATTCGTGCATTGTTTCTTTATACAATTAATAATACTAACAATTCAATTTGAGTTCGTTAGAAAATTAATAAAATGAATTCTTATTAAAAAATTAACATAAAAAATCGTCTATGTTCAATCATAGAATATCGTCTATGTTCAATATAGAATAAATATTTGAAAAAGTAACTAAAATAAATAAATCGTTAAAAAGAATTTACCATAAATTTTGAATATGTTAGAATAATTCATTCCAATATTTTGTATGTTGTATATATCGACAGAATACATCTTAGTGATATATACACAACTAATGACTCAGCAAATAATATGTATATATTAGTCAATAACCTAAAATATTATTATAAAAGCAAAAACACATATAATAATATAAACTAATCATTTATATATTTTTATATTCATTTATATATATATATATATATTTATTCAATTATAATTTTCTATACTATTATAACAAGTCATTTCAAAGTTTAACAAGAAAAACCCTAAATAGCTTAATCTTCATAAAAATCACAGACAACTCGTGGGAACATACATATATTTTTACCTACGATCTTGAATTCGTATTAAAAGAATTTTAAAGAAATCAAACGTTCTCAAAAGAATTGCGTGCGACTATTCATTTAAGAGTAAAAAAAAGAAAATAAAAATAAAAAAATAAAGAAAAAGACAAACCAAACTCTCGTAGTGACACGTGCGTGAACGTTCATAGAATGCTTTTGCAAAGTTCGAAGCATGCATCTGTTGCCTCCTGGTAATTATGGTTGAGGGCTGGATAACTATATGACACACACGTGCACGACAAAATCCATATAAAACCGTGTAACTAGCAATATGCACGCGCGTGTATATATATACCGATAATCACAGTGTCTCAGGGACTAGGTGAACGGAACGGAGCAAAAGAGAGGATAGAGACCCTCGCCTTCGAACGGCCAAACCGCACGGTAATTACGTAGGGGAGATGCTCCATTGTTCTACGCTAATTTTCTACCTGGTGCATATATATGTACGTCCGGTGGCTGTACTAAAGGTGAAGTTTCATTGCAACTTCAATACGCGGGAAAAGAAAGATTGGCATTCGAACGAAACAAATGTTGAAGAAGATGAATAGAGCGACACCTATTATATGAAATTATGAACCCTAGTAAAAGCGCTATAGTCGATGTAAAATGATACAATTCGTTATTTGAAGTGCAAAGAAACTAGACTAGTTATATTGCATTATGAAATTTAAATCTTTAAGTTTTTTCTCTAATTTAAAGGTAATAACAAATAATTTTATTAAATCGTATCATAAATTACTTGTTTGGCATTCAACCAACTATATCTATTAATTTTTGTTCCTTTATAAGCATTTCTAAAACATTATTTTCAAATGCCGTGACTTTCATCATGGCTACAAGTTACTATGAAAACATCATTTTGCTGATCCAGCCATGTCATATTTATGAAGAATTGAACGAATGAATAATAAAATCAAAAAACTATATTAACTATACTAACAAAATAAGATTATTTCAAATTTCTGGAAGAATTAATTTGTAAAACAATGTAAGTATATTGATTCTTCGTATAATTAAAAAATCGTATAAAATTTATTTTTAAAAATTTTAATCATATCACTTACGGAATATAGAGAATAAACATAAGAATAAAAATTTGTTTGGTTTTAAAATATAATACATTCAATTAAAACTAAAAATTAAAAAAAATTAATTAAAAAATTAAAGTGATTTAATTAAAATGATAAATATATAAGTATCAATATATATTGATAATTGAATTCGCATTGTTCAGATCAATTATATTCTCGGTAAGTAAACTATATATATAAAATCTATTCTATATATAACTATAAAACTATTTCGAATCAAAATTTTGCAATATGGATTTTATTATCCACTTTGTAGTATGGCTGTGCGGAGTTTGAAAGGTCATTGCCCAAGGATAAGCACACATCGATGCAAGATAATGAAGTTTCGGTTGACTCGATAGATCCGTGCACAAGAAGACAATTCAAGCGTACCGCTCGTCAGGTTAATTGAATTTATGGCTCGATATTCCGGGCGTGAGCGATTACGATCGACGATAAGCCGAGTCGCGTGAATCTTCTACGCGATGGATCCTTGTTAACGAATTCGCCTCGAACAATACCTGAAGATCGTCAATTTAATTTTCTGATTTTTCCTCTATTTGAACAGACTATTAAGATGGAAAATCATTAATTCAAATATAAAAAAAGAAATTGTCATGGAAATAATATCCGAGAAATAATCTAAGTATGCAATCTTAATATAAAATTATTTTATCCAATCATTAATTAAAACAGTAATTATTTCAAATTTAAGTTAAAATTTAATTAAATTAATAATTATGAAAAAATAAAAGCTACAAAAATGATATTAAATATATCATATTTCTTTCTAGGCATATTAAATACAATCAGTTCAAAAATTATGAAAAATGGACCTGCTCCTTCTCTTGTTGCAAATTCTTCAATTGTCAGTTGTCATCTCGAAAACATGATAAATCAACTATCCATAAAGAACGATGAGAGATCAAAGAATATTCTTGAAACATCGTGGCATCATTAATCAGGATCAATTTATGCATTACCATGAATAAAAGGTCACATTACGATCTATAAAATTCATGAAATCCATTTGGAACAATGACGAATTAAATACGAACTAAAGGGATTTTAATTTAGTATAGACGAGCTTGTGAAAGATTTCAGTGAGGAGAATATTCGAGGTATAAATCGTCCTGGAAAGCGAATAATATTCTTATTCTGGAACTTACAATTGAGTGGAATGATGATCGCGTAAAGCTGTCGAGAATCGTTCAAATTCGAATTAGTCAGATAACGGAAATTCGAAGGAGTTAGAAACGCGAACGTGGATTAGAATTTTGCTCGTAATTTATGCGATAAACATATATAACGAGATTGAAAAGATATTAGCTTTCATTTTATTTATTAGATTCATTTTATTTTTTTATATGAATTATAAATTTATTTTCTTCAATATTTTACTTTACTTTAAATGACAATCAATCGTGGATGATTTTGAAATATAGTTAAAAGAAAATTCTAAAGAACATTCATATAATATTCAAATAATCTTGAATGATTTTAAACGAATCTGAATAACATTCAATAATTCAATAATCTTGAATGACTTTGAAATATCTTTATAATAGACCTTAGATGAAATAATTTTAAATAACTTTGAATATCTTTATATGATTCTGAATATTCTTATACAATTAATTTCTAAGAAATTGCAATGATAATAAAATTTATTATCATTATTTATTATTAAGCGAAAAGAATAAAGGTGGAAAATAATGAGGACAAATTTCCAAATAGAATTTCACTTGTGTAAATTAACAGAACGACAAGGAATCTTCGATAATAATTCAAATTGAATTCCGAATAATTCAATAATAATTTTCTCTTGATTTTTTAGAATTTAAATTAATTAAATTAATTTATTTAAGCTTTATTATTTATAAATTAATTTAAGCTTTAGAATTTTCTAGTTTATTCTTGGAATCACTTTTAAAAATATTATCCATTTAATGCAAAAAAAAAAAGAGAAATTTTCTGCATAATTTTTTTTACTGAAATTCGATTAATAATATTTTGAAAAGAATAATTCATGTATTCTTTTTAATTGAAATCTCTGAACTATGCAATATTGATTACGATATTGAACTGATGACTTTTTTGAATAAATGAACGAAAGAATCGTTAATACATCAAACATAATACATTATTTTTCGTAGAATCTCATTAACCAAATTACTCGATGACTTGAAATACATTAATGCTTGCACACATGTCTCCAAGAATTTAAGTCATTAATCACTGTCGACCTAAGAACATTCTCCCTCGATGAGAAGGATTGACAATTTACATTTACCACGAATCCATGAAACGAAAGGAAATCAAAACGTTTCATGAAATCAGCAATAATGTTTTTTATATTCAACTCTAATGGATTTTTCATTGTTTTAGTAAATGTGTAAATGTGTTTGAAATTATAGAAAAAGTTTAAATAAATCATATAACATGATGGAAAGAAAAACTTTTAGAATATTTAGAAATAAATGGACTGATGATAAATTAGTGCTATTGATTATTTTATATAGAGCATTACATTTTGAACGAAGAAACAAAATAATATTTAGAAACATAACTTATGAATCGAGAAGTTACATAATTTTCCACGAAAGTGACATCCACGAATCTCATGGAAACGATTTATGCGCGAAATATTTTTGCCAGTCAAGGGAGAAAGAGGAAGAGGAATCCCCCTTTCGTCTGGACGCACGTTCTTCGCATGCAAATCTTGCGTTCCACGTACGAGAAAGGGCATGCGTATACAGCTATGTATACATGGCGAAAATATAAATTTGGTACGGCGATAGAATCGACATCGAATTTCCAACCAGCTAATAAAATCCGTGACCAATCTAACTCACTCGTTTGTTTCATTGCAGGTTGTTAAGCTTCGACGGTTCAGTAACCGGAAGTTAGAAAAATATTAATTTGTTTCAATATAAGGAGAAAGAAAATGAAGATATTGAGTAAAATAATTATAATGAAAAACAGAACAATGAAAGATTTTTCTCCTGTTAGAATATTTAAAAATTCTAGTTCAGCAATAAATAATATTAAAATGACCGTTAATATGTTTTGGAAATACTTCATATGAAAAAAGAGCAATTATTTAAAATTTCAAAAAAAATATTTGTTGCCATTCAGTTTTGTATCAAGTAAGGTTAAACTCGATGTCCCAGAATAGAATAGATATTTATTTCAACGTCTTATGATATTTACACAAGAAAGTTATATGTTATAATATTCTGTTTATAACTATTTATGCCTGTTTTTTTAATCAAAATAAGAAAATAAGAAAAATAGAAATTTTATGAATATATATATATATAAATATATATTAATATAATCAAATATAAATCATATAAATTATTATAGAAGATATTATTAGAAAGATATAAAAAAATAAAAATATCATTTGTATCTAACACATTAATTGAAAGAAATTATCAAATATAGTATAAATATGATTATATAAGATATTTTACATTTCAATACTTTAAAAACAACAATTTAGTGAATTTAAAATAAGATCAAAAATTTAATCCAAATCTAATCCATAACAAACACACCAACTTATTTTCTTTTTGTTAAATTTCAGGTTTATCCCTTGGAATATCTACATATAATTAAAACAATCAATGGATATAGCATGAAACAGAAAATCGTTTAGGCGGAAACACGTAATCGAAACAAAAATGCAAATGAATCCGGAAAAAGATATGGAGGAGAATTTAATCCAGTCGATTTTCTTCCTTTGGAAAATATTTCCAAGTAGACGTGAACCAGGCACATTTCCGCCGATGTTTCTACGATGGATCTTCCCGAACAGTATTCAACCGTGGAACTGGATATGCTCGGATAGATTCAATTATCGGACGACGAATGGAATTATCCAAATCCGATATCGGCCATTCGATCAGTGTTGCTCGAATCGTCTCGCTTGTGAGCAAATTGGAATCAGAACCCTGTCAATGGCTTGCCAATGGTGCAATGTTTGCCTGATAAAAGGAGCACGTGATAAGTTAGTACAAATTGTTTCATTTCAAAATCTTAAAAACCAGAATGAGAATCATTAATATATAGATCTATAGATATATAGATGCTATATTAAATCTTATCAGTTCCAATAGACAAAATATGCTTCACAGTTTACACAAATCATTGCACGGACTTTACCTTCTAATTTTTATTAAATCTTACCTAAACAAATATTTTATTTCAATGGAATAAGCTATCCAACCAATCAATTTATCATTTTCATAATATCAAATTATTTATTCGTGTTATAATAGTTAATACTATTTTATTACGAACATAGTAAATATATTTTCGTGCATTATTGTCATGTTAAATCATAGGGTATTCGCAAAATGTAAGCTACAACGATCATCGACCAGTGAAAGCTTTTCTTCAGCCCCCCTTTTCATCTCTTGCGAACATCATCAAGTAACGGGTCGTTCTATCCTCATCCCTCTCATCTTCTCTTCGTCCCACTTCCCATCCCATCATTACTAGCCCTCTCTTTTGCTTCAATCTTTTCCTTCTTTTGTTTCTTTTTCTCTTAGCAATACATCCTCCAATACCTACCATTGTTTTGCACAGCAAGCACTAACACAAGGAAGGATCCGATTTTTAATCTTTTTGATATCGTGCATTTTATATAAATTTTTTTTCTTTTTACAGATACTAAATATGTGAAGTGAAGCAAATGTGATATTGATGAAAGATTGTATTGTAAAAATATTAAAGATAGACTATTCAAAATCTTTTTCATTAGTTATTATAGTTTATTTAAAGAATAAAATATGAATGTTTAATTTTTTACAAATTAGAAAAGTAATTAAAGTGAATTTGAAGAATTCCAAAAATCGAAATTTAATAAAATTGTAATTTAACAAGACAGATAGGTATTTACTTCTTAAAAAAAAATAAAAATATATAAGGAGTTTGTATTTTAAGAATTTCAAGATGTCAAAATTTCAAATTAAAATTTCAATTTGAATTTCAATTTATTTTTAATTTTAACAATTGGTTAAATACAGATTTTAAAAAATCATTTTCTGAAACATCATGCAAATTTGTATTCAAGAGGCATTTAAAAAAAAAATCTTAATTACATTGCATTTATTTACATTATTAAATACATAAATATATCATCAATAATTGTATTGCTGATAGAAAGTAATCTTCCATAATACAATCAGACAAAAGAATGTAACTGCCCTTTTGAATTTATTACATCATTACTAAATGAAATTTTCAGGAATTCAGAGAATTGAAAGTATAAAAAAATAATTAAGAAAAGGACATCTCATATTTCATGAAGTTGCTTTTTATTCTCCCATTTAGTCATCATTTAGTCATCATATGTTCTCTCATTATAATACAATTATTCAAATTAATGGAAAATTCAAAGATAAATATATAACTTTGCAAAAATTGATTTAGAGAGAATAATAAAGAGACTATTAAATAATAATTAATAAAAAATAATTAATAATTAATAAAAAAATAAAATATTAATATTTACTTTTTCATAAATTTATCAAATATATTAAAAAAACTAGTAACTATTATATATATATTTTATATATAATTAAATTAAAGATTACATTTCTTCAATATTCAAATGACAATCAACGCATTGCACTTTGAAATTTTATCAATGCAGCCTACAATCTAAAGTATAATTTTAAGCGTTTTTTTTTTACTTATGTTCAATAATAATCTCATGCTCCATACAAGAGATGCAAAGAGGCGAGAACGTACATACTCTTTTCTCGCTACGTTACCGATGCATTAGTCTAATTGAAATCCGGATGGTATTGCGCGTGTGACCGCACACTGTCTCGACTGTCAAGCTTTCAAATAGATATAAGCATGTCATAGATGTGTACTAGAATTGCTCACTTGCTATATACCAGGTGATACAATGATGTCATCGCCATTGCTTGTCACACGATCGTTAATGAAATCGGAACGATATCGGTTTGATTATCGTAATGAATCATCAGATCTAATCCAAATAGATTATAATAAAGTGTTTTCTTTGCATTGATGAGCAAATGATCAATAAATTTTAAATCTTTGATATTAATCTCAATTTAAACTTTTTTAATTTAAATTTGAAATTTGAAAAATTACAGGTTAATTTTTATATGAAATGAGTGTTTCCATAACGATTCATTTGCGCATGCGTGAAAACAATTACATATATTCTATTCGTGAAGAAGCATATCAATGAAAAACAAGAATAATGCGCGTCAACATGTGTCAGAAAGTAGCAAATTATCCTCATATGACGACATAGTTGTAGATGAACGATAACCTTGAAAATTCTAGGCAGAAGTAATCGCTTGGTCATGTGGAAAACCGACGTGACCGATCATGGAATGACAGAAGGAACACGTCTCCGGGAACAATGTACTTTCTAAATGTATGCGCGTCGCGTACGCGCATGCGCTGAGAAAGTAAAATGAGATACTTTCTCTACGTGGTCGCAATTCTGAAGAATGGCCTCATGAAATAAAAGAAGGAAACACATGTCGTAACCAACAGCTAGGGAAACCGTTCAAAACTTTACATGCGTGCATGCATGCTTATTAATGGAAAATTAAAGCACAACACATTTGGAATGGTGTTTCTTCGTCATCACAAATGGATCGTACCTAAAAATAACTATGTGCTCTTAATGGAATAACCGTTATAACATCCTGGTATCTTCCGATATTAAAAGATGAATATTTTCACAATCTTAAAAAAAAGTATCATATTGGTTTTAAATTGCAAATTAATGTGAGAAGAGAGAGACACTAATGAAACAAAAAATAGAGGTATGTATTAGTATTTATATTATTAATATTTATAATATAGTTTATATTATTTATATTATTATAATATTTATAATATATTTATAATTTATATAAATATAATAAGCAATACTTAATAATAATTTAAAAATCGAATATTTTGAAAAGAATTTAAAAATTTTAAATCATTTATTTTTTTATTTATTTTTAATAATATTTCTCTAAACTCTCTTCTTTTTTAACTGTTGATATTGATACTATTAATATTGATACTATTCGATTTTATTATAACATAATGCATCCAAACTTATTAACTTTTTTCAGCTATATTCACTATCAAAATTACTTTCGTGCATCATCCTAAAATTCACTGATTGAACATTTTCAAACGAATTCACCAACACACATATAATTAACATATTTTAGCGGTAAACCATTTCATTTGATAACATTCAACGTCAGCAGAGGCAGCAAGTACGAAATCTTAAATGCACGAGAAGTGTTTACGCGAGCAAATGAGAGCGAATACGATTCGTTCTCTCTCATTCTCTCTTATTCTCTGTTTGGTCTTTTTCTCGGCCTTGATCGCTTCGCCGCGGAGCAAGGACCGTGGAGAAAAAGGAAAGGAGTATATATGTATTCCAGGGAGGAGCGGCGAGGATGAAGTGAAATCTGACTTCCCCTCCATATATACATGCGTGTGCAAACTAGAGAACGATACGAACACGGTTGCACAAATTGTTTATTTCAATCAAGAAATTTGATCTATTTTTGATTAATTTTCGAAATATTAAAATAAATTTTAATGACATTGTGTTAATCAATTTTCAAAAATAATTCTATTTTTATATTTATAATAAAAGGTTAAAAAAAAGAAATGAAAGGATATTTTAGCTTCTTGAATTTCATCCAATGTTCAACAAGTTAGATTACAGATGGAATCAAACATAATATGCATGTACAATATATTTTCATTTATCATTATCTCATATGTCTGATAAAATTTCGATATTATGAAACAATATTTGTTAATGATTTTCTCCAATCTTATAACTATGAGGTAAAAATTAGGAACATTATTTACAAGATGAAGACAAGATATCATTATTAATTTGGTTATCTATATTTTTGCTCATTATCAATGCATCAGCTATACAAAAAACAAATATATGGGAAATGATAGCATTCAATTGCAATAATAAATCAAATCATATAAAACTTATTTTTTTAATATTATTCACAAAATGTCATTACTTAAAAAATTGTATAACTGCAAAAAATATACTTTTATGAAGCAAAATGCGATCAAATTGACAATATTGCAATAAAATAATTGACTTTATGCTTCAACTCATAACATGCAACCATGTAGCAAATTATTATTATGGTATAACATACGTTCCTGAGCAACGGTAAGAAAGTAATTTACGTTGCGCGTGAACGTTGGCCACGTGCCAACTCAATTACAGATTCTCGAAAGAAAAACTTCAACCATCCCACTTCAACACTTCTTCTATTCAATTTACATTAATAAGGATTTTCGGTAAATTTTCAAATTAAGAATATTCCATTTTGATTGAAATATAATGTCTTAAACTTTCCGCTTTTTATTATTATACCTACTTTCTCCCACAGAAATATTTTCACTAGAAAAACGAAGAAGAAACGTATTTCACATGGTGAAAGTTTTATTAAGTTAATGGATGGTGCTAATAAGAAAAAATTATCAATATCGATCGATCTAAAATCATCGAATCTTCTTTATGGAAAGTTTAATGTTAGTAATTGCGAAAGCTAAGAAGATAAGTAAGAATGAAATAACATGAAGAAACGTGACGATGCATCAGGAAGATGGGAAATCATTAACCTTGCTTATTCGAGCCAACGGGTCGTGGAATTTGTATGCGTCATAGGATATGCGGGCATCTTATGTGACGCTTAAAGAGACGCGAGAATTATAATGCATTGCCACACGTTCATCTTGCAAACGCAGTGACAATGCATTCCTTTAAAACTACCGAAGATAATGGACCTACTATATTGGATCACACATCTACAATTAAATTTAAAGACATTTCAATGATAAATTACGAAATTCCAGTATGTCATAAAAAAGCTTCATTTGTATCACATTATATATAATTATACAAAATGATTCAATTATATACATAATTACATTAAAATTTAATCTCTATATATACATTAGTGATCAAATTAATTATCATAATTTAAATGAACTAATGAAATTAATAAAAATAAACATAAATGAACTTATTATTTAAAGTTATCATCCCCATTAACAAATTATCTTAGTAATAATACTTTTTTTTCTTTTTATTTTTCAGATAAATATTTTTCTTGACTTCAAGTAACCAGTAAATTTTAAATATTGTAGCATAACTATTTATAAAATAATCATCTTCATTGATTTCAATGGTTTTCAAGGAAACGTGTTCAAAATACTGTCTTTGATAACATATTTCAAGGTAATTAAAATTGATGAAAACAATTATTTTCTAAATAATTATCACTTTATATCAAATTTAACATATGAAAAAAAAAAAAAAGAAAGAAAGAAAAAATTTTAAATTTCACTCACCTTCCATGGGTTTCTTGGTGGTGCCAAAACCGGCGGTGGGTCGTCGCCATCCTCTCCAGTTATTGCACAACGACTCTGGCTCACTGCTCCAGCTGCACAAAGAATCCTCTTCGAAGCGATCAGAGTCATCGAAGGAATAACGATCGGTCTCCTCCCATTCGATTATCTGCGGACCGCTCGGTTGACCAGCGACATTATCCACGGCCACGGATACGGCAGAAGCGGCAGCAGGCTCTGCGCCCCGAGCACCGCCACCGGATCCACCGCCACCCCCATTTCCACCGTTGCTGCTCCCATTGCCACCACTCCCTCCGCCGCTTCCACTGCCTCCACCGCCACCGCCGCCGCCGCCGCCGCTACCACCCACCGCCAAAGACCGAGCCAGACTGCCCGCCAGAGACCGAGCCAGATTGCCCGCCAGTTTTAATTGTCGTACGAATCGGCACGCGCGATACTACGAGCCACTGCGCCCCCGAACGACCACCGTGCTCCGACGACGGCCCCACCGCGATCACGAAGCGACGATACCGCCGCCGTCTCTTACGAGCTGAGCCACCGTTTGACGAACAAACCCTTCAACCCTGTGCCCTACGCGGATCGCCGCCTGTGGGAGAATATTTTTCGAAGTTATTTAGGAAATCGAATTATGTTTCTTTTATTTTGGATGGAAGAATCGTACATGTTGTTTTTTTATTTGTAAAAATCCAAATCCTTTTCCATTTTGGTTTCACTTTATTAGTGAATACATCTCTTGCTTGTGTAATAATTTAATTATGGACAAATAATATAATATATTTAATGAATAATATTGTTTTCTTCAAAATACAATTTTGTTTCTATATGTATTTAATAATACGTACAGATAATTAATACTTTTTTATGATTATGTAAGCATTAAATAAAACAACTTGTAAAATAACTTTTTTCCAATTATACAACATTTTAATTAAAATTATAATAAATTATACATTGCATATTATATTAAATTATACATTACAATTATACATTGTAATAAAATTAGCAAACCAGTATCATGAAAAAAAGAATTTGGATTTTTTTTCTTCAATTTTTGAAATATAAAACAATCTTCTAAAGTTTATTAAGAAATTAATATTGAGAATTCCTCTCTTTTGTAAAATTCTTTTAATTAATTTTAATAATTTATATAAAAAAAGAAAAAATAATAAACAACATATACAATGCTACATTAACAATAAACAGTCACAAAATAAAAACAATAAAACTATATCATACATGCAATAGAAATAATAATAAATTCGAAATAAAATAGGACTTCATGTATTGTTATGTATATTTGTAGAATATTTATAGAAAAAAGGAAAAAAGGGGAAAAAAAAGAAAAATGATATTTTGCATATGATATTTTTAAATTATGTATCTATCACGGTTTTTATAACCACACATCTTTGAAATTTATCAATTAAAATCTAATTTGTTGTATGGTATTGATATAGTAAGATAATTAGTAAATCTAGCATATACTCCTAATTATTGTTTTACGACCGCCAATATTGCATCCAATACTTCTTCTTTATTAGATTTATCTACTGCACAACTATAATAAGCGCTACTTTTAATTGTTCTTCAAATTAGTATAAACGCAATATTACAATATCATCCTCTATTGTAGTATGTAATTGAAATTTTTCATTTACAAAGAATTTAATCATTTTTCTCAATATTATATTATAATTCAATATTTAATATTATAATTGAAAAAATACATAAACTTTAAGAAAAATATTTGATATTTTAATATTTAAATAATATTTAAATATTTAAATACTTTTTATTATCATTATTAATTGTCAACAATAAAATATTAATTATAAAATCTTTTAAAATTCGATTGGCACCATTGTTAATATCATTTAATATACATACAAATATTAATGACATTAATCGGATCAAAACACTCGATCACATTTTCAAATATTGTTCGTCATTATCATCGTTATGTTTTGTCCGTATGTCGCAGGAAGGTCACCTTTCACTTTTCAATTCTATATATTTATATATATATATTTTTGCTTATTTTCCGAGGATAAATTTAAATTAGAGTATAACAAACTATCGAAAATTAATCCTATAATATACAAATCGAAATTTTAATTAATAATTAAATTTTTTTTTTATTGCAGCGTTTTTTCAACATCGATTGCAAAGCATCAATCATATAAATACTTTCTGCAAAGTATTATACGAAGAAACTCTTCTCTTTGATACTTATTTGCATAATATTAAAATGATAATATGATAGTAGAAGTATATATACGATCTGCAATTATACTGATCAATTAAATTCTATAAATCGTTATTCGAAATTAATAATCTATTGCCTAAATTTGAAAAAAAAATAAATATTGAATACAACAATAAGTATTCGAAAATATTAAATTGTTTGAAATGAGATAGAATAGAAACAGCTGATTCACGTTGTTTCGATGTTTAAAGAAGCGTATTGATTTTTCATATATAAAAGTATCACTTCAATATTTTGAATAATTTCGCGCCAGTTATGAGTATACACGAAAGGTAGAAAAAAAAAGAATAAAAACACATTTGAATGTTGATACACATAATGATGTTAATAGTACGATGTAAAAAGGCAAATAAAAAAAATAATGTTTGATATGTCAATAAAGAATATATATGTAGTTTGTGGCGAATGTCAAATGTACATTAAATTAAGGTTAGAAAGGATTAGGTTAAGTTGAATTTTCGCACAAGAGAAAGAGCAAAAAAAATACGAAAGAGGGACACGAGCATATCAGTGACGCGACAGACAGAGGCATAAGGACCTTGGCGGGTCGACAGACCCACGTCAAGAACGTGCGACGACCCCGACCCCGCATAGGGGAGCAACCCCTCTCCTTTCTTACATCTCTTAGCCCGTATATCTCACTGTTCCACCTTTCACACCTTTTGTACACATGGATTCTAACCCTTTTCCTGCTTACCTCACCCTCTCTAACAAGTTTACCGTTCCGTCACTGGTGCACTTCACACCCCTCTTTCCTTCTACTACTACTACTATTACTACTACTACTAGCACCACCGAACGAACAGTACGGAACCAGAACAGAATGGGGAATAGTACACAAACATGTATATTATATGTATATACACATACACACATAAAACGGCGCACTCGACAACAGAGTAGGACAGCTGAGCCACCACTGCCCCACCAGTTTTATGTAAGAGACATCTTGCACCGTGTCCGCAGTACCTTCCACGAAGGTTAAGCCCGATACGGGCACACAAATAATCGTAATACTTTACGTTAGAATTACGCACTACACCACCGCACTAGAACAAAACTCCAGCTAGGCTACCCCATCGACGACAACAACAAATATGGCGAGCAAACCTCCTCCTGCGCCTCGCTGCAACGACTGCCGACTGACCGCTAGGTGGCGATCGTAACGCCATCCCAACGACCCCTACCCGTGTCACTATTTCGGTCATAATCGGAATATTTCGGATTTCGACACCGATATTTTCGCGGCAATTCAAATATAAAATATTTTTTTTTAAAAATGTTTTTTTTTTATTATAAATTAAATTAAAGTATATGAAATATAATATTGAGTAAAAACTGAAATATTGAATATATTCTCATTGAAAATTGATTTAAAATTATAACAATATCATTATCATGTAATATTATACTTCGTATCTAATAAATTATATCGTAACTTTATTATTTTTTTTAAATTTTTTTATATATTTTCATAAAATATTAAACAAAAATTTATATTTATTATATTTAATTTTAAATAAATCATATTTTTTCAATTAAAAATATATTTTTTTAAATTTATAATTATATCTAAATCATATTAATAAGTCTCAAATTAAATTATTGAATTTTTCAAATATTTTAATATTATATGTTTAATAATTAATATTTAATAATTGTTTAATAATTAATATGTTTAATAATTAGTAATATGTTTAATAAATTAATTGTATTCTAAAAATTATATAAATAAAACAATGTTTTTAATAAAAATTTAAATATTTTTAATAGAAAAATATATCTTGTTTTTAATAATAATTTAAATATTTTTAATAGAAAAATATATCTTGTTTTAAATAAGAATTTAAAATATTTGAATTTATATCGTATGATAAACATTATTTATAATTATTGAATTTTTTCATTTTGTTGTAATTTTAATCAATACTTTACGATTTTTTATTTTAATAATTTTAATATATTCATTAATTAATTTTAGTAATATTTTTATCCAATCACAATGCATTTATTGTAGCAAATTTCGAACTTTTATGTAACATTATAATTTTATCATATAAATAATAAATCTTTTCTCTTGTTGTATATTTGTTTGACACTTGTTATGTTTTAACAAGAGGAAAGTGCAACAATAGATAATATTTAAATATATTGACTTTTTATTAGATACTTTATTTTGCTTTAAAACGCACAAAGTATATAATCACTAATCAAGTGAAACAAAATTATAATTCTTGATAAGTTTGAAATATTTAATATATGCAATGTCTTCTACACCAATTAATAATAAAAATGAAAAAAGAAATCCAGATGATTCAATTAAAATTTTAATTGCAACCGATATTCATTTAGGTTTTGAATATAATAAAAAAAGAGGTTAGTGTTTATTATTATTTCATAACTTTTTTATTTATTTTAAGAAATGTATTATTATTGAAATATACTATTTAGAATATTATACTTAAATTATTTCTTATTAATTAAGGACAACAATCAGAAGATAGTTTTATAACTTTTGAAGAAATACTTCAGTATGGAAAAGAATATGAAGTAGATTTTATACTTCTTGGTGGAGATTTATTTCATGATACCAAACCATCACAAACTGCAATATTAAGATGCATGGAATTATTAAGAAAATATTGTTTAGGCACAAAGTAAATAATAATTTTATAATTTTTTATATATTTTATTAGAATATATTTTTATGATATTTTTATAATATATATTTTTTATTAGAGAAATTAAAATTCAATTCTTAAGTGATCCAGAAGTCATATTTCGTCACTGTGCTTATAAAACTGTAAATTATGAAGATCCAAATTTAAATATTAGTATGCCAATATTTTCTATTCATGGAAATCATGATGATCCAAGTAAACAATACACTGTTGATCTTTCAAATGTAATATGATTATAACATTCTTTCTACTCATTTCTTACTATTAATAATATAATAGGCTTTGGAGCTATTGGATCAATGGACTTATTATCAGTATCTGGTCTCATAAATTATTTTGGAAAATGGACAGACCTTACTAAAATAAATATTCCTCCTTTAATTATAAAAAAAGGTGAAACTCATATTGCATTATATGGTTTGAGTTATATAAATGACCAAAGATTATCTCGATTGTTGAGAGATTTTAAGGTAAAATTATGAAAAAGTATTAAAAGAAAAAAATTATATATATTTGTTGATGTATATATTTTTTTAATTAATATAAATTTTTTGTAGATAGATATGTTACGTCCAACAGAAATAACAGATTGCTTCAATATATTTGTTTTACATCAAAATCGCGCAAAACATGATGAATATACATATATTCCACAAAATAAATTACCAAAGTTTCTTAATCTTATTATATGGGGTCATGAACATGAATGTCGTATTACTCCAGAATTTATTCCAGATGTTGAATATTTTATTTCACAACCAGGTATACCACAATTTGTTTATATTGTTCCAATGCTATAAATATTATGTAAATTTTATAAATATATATATACTTAAAAATTAAAATTAAAATTGTAGGAAGTTCTATTGCTACCTCTTTATGTGAAGGTGAATCAAAACCCAAACATATTGGTATTTTAACTGTAAATAAGATGAAATTTAAATTAGAAAAATTGAAATTGCAGACTGTTAGACCATTTATTTTTGATAATTTAATTCTTAAAGATGAAGAAATACCAAAAAATTATGCTGAGAGACTTTCTGAATCAATATTCAAATTTATTGATAATTATATACAAAATGAACTTATGCCTAAAGCTGCTCTTCAACTATCTGGTCATCCTAAACAACCTATTTTACCTTTATTACGTTTAAGAATATTTTATAACTCTGATGAAGAAATTTTTGATGAAATAAAGTAAAATTTATTTTTATTTAAACTTTTAAATTAATTTATTATAAGAATTTATTTTATAGTAAATATAAAAGAATATAATATTTCAGATTAACACAAAAATATTGTGATGAAGTTGCTAATCCCATGGATATAGTTATATTTCGTAAACAAAAAAATATCAACAAGAAATCAAACTCTTCAAATTCACTCGAAGATGATTTTGAAGATATAGCACAAGTTTTCAATTTTGATGACGTAAATAAAAATTAATAATAATATTATTGTTATATTTTATCATTTTTTAAATAAATAAATTTTTTAGGATGAAAAAAATTGGAACAAAACTGTACAAGGAGGTATAAAAAACCATTTCAGTTTAAAAGAAAATAAAGATAAATTAACAGTATTAACTGTTAATGGTTTAAACGAAGCATTAAATCGATTTGTTAACATGGGAGATTTAGATGCTTTTAAAGGTATTGTAAATCATCAAATGAATAAAACAATTACACTTTTGGAAACTTGTGAAGTTGATACTTCTGAAAGTATTCGTAATGAAATTAAAAATATTAGGGATAAAAGAATAGAAGAAGAAAAAGAAGATACAATGGTAGATAAAATGGAGGTATATTTAAAAATAAGAAAAATTAAAAAAATTATTGTTATAGAAATAATTTAAAGTTGAAATCTATGTCATTTATAATTATAATTATAATTATGTATATAATATTCTTTATTGCTTATTGCTTTTTAGATACAAACAGCATTTAATAATATAAAAAATCAGGCAGAATGTTTTGAAATTGATTCAGATATTAATCTTAGCGATGAAGATGAAAAAAAAAATATGATTCCGAAATCTAAAAGAAGTGAACGATCGACAAGAGGTCGAAATGGAAGAAATAAAACAAAAGAATTTACAGCAAAAAAAATTTCATCAAAAATTGATGGAATTGAAAAAAGGAAAACAAAAAAACAGGTAAATAATATAATAATTTGTTAAAATCAAAAAAAAAATTTTTTGTAAATCATTAATAATTATTCTATTATTATTTTTACTATCAGGATCAAAATATATTAGAAAATTATATGGAATCTAAAAAAAATAAAACTAAAATATAATTGTTATAAAAGAGATAAAGGATACTTTTTTTTAAAATATTAGTTATTATTAAAAGTTCTTTCTTGGAAAATTATATTATATTTTGTATTAAAATAAATTAAGTTTTTACATTTATTTAATGTTTATAACAATTATTTGCTCCCTTCAAAATGATATATTTTCATTAAATTTTATTTTATTTTATTTATGTAGTAATTTATATTTCGATTTTCGATTCTATCGAAATATAATTCGATTGTTACATACCGGAAGTCACTTTCCTTTAGACTGCTGCGTCGGTCATATTATATCAAGAAATTACGGTAAGTTTGATTTAAAGTTATTTTGTAGAAAAAATTGTCATTCTTTAAAAAATAAGATATTAAATAAATAAAATAAATATATTTAAATAATTTTTACTTATATTATTGATTTATTATTCATTAAATGCTAAGATGCTGTTGGCTTAATTTTATGTCATGAGATTTTTGTACACAGCCTGAATCTCTGTCAAGAAACATAACCTTACAAAATCAAAATTGTTTGGATTATAATAGTAATAATTCTAAAATCTTATTTAACTTTAAAATCTAAAATTTATAACTATTTATAACTATTTTTATTTATATTTATAACAAATATATATGTTTATTAAAGGAATAAAAAAATATTTGATATAGAAATGCCGCCGAAAAGAGGAAAAGTACAAAAAGAAGAGGTTCAAGTATCTCTCGGACCTCAATTGCGTGAAGGAGAAGTTGTTTTTGGTGTTGCTCATATTTTTGCAAGTTTTAATGATACATTTGTCCATGTAACAGATCTTTCTGGAAGGTATATTGAAATTTTAAATTATTTTAAAATTTCTTTTCAAAAACTAATATAACTATTTCTTATAGAGAAACCATTGCGCGAGTTACTGGTGGAATGAAAGTCAAAGCAGATCGTGATGAAGCTTCTCCATATGCTGCTATGCTTGCTGCTCAGGTGAAATTATAATATATATCAATTATCCACATTCAGGCAGCTTCTAAGTAACATTATTTAATATTAGGAGCGTTCATGTATGTGGTAAAACAAATTTCTTTCTTGTTAACTAGAAATGTATCTGCATGAATCATTTCTGTATCTAGAAGAGTACAGCTTATATTTTATAATGCAGCTAAAACTATATGTTTAGTTACATATGTAATAAAATTTAACATTTTAAAAATAATATTTTTATTTTTAATAGGATGTAGCAGAGAAATGTAAGTCTCTTGGAATTACAGCACTTCATATTAAATTGAGGGCAACAGGAGGTAACAAAACAAAAACTCCTGGTCCAGGTGCACAATCTGCTTTACGTGCACTTGCACGTTCTAGTATGAAAATTGGTCGAATTGAAGATGTCACACCAATTCCATCTGACTCTACTCGCAGAAAGGGTGGTCGTCGTGGTCGGAGATTATAAATTATATTTCTGTGTATGGTTTATTAACTTACAAAAATAAAAATTTAAAAAATAAATGTTGCATATTTTTATATATTATATATATATATATATATATATATATATATATATATATATAAATAAATTTTACATAAGAATAGAAATTTTACATATAAGTAAAGAAATTTTACATAATGAATAGATTATTTAATATAATATAATATAAATAATAATAAATCAGTACAAAATATAATACACTTATAGTATTTATTATTCATTTTTATATTTTGAAAAGTTTATATGCTAATTTTATGTACTAAACTTTTTTTAAATTCAAAATTATGCATTTATTAATGACTTCATTATAAAATTAATATTTAAATAATAAATGATACATATTAAATACATATGTGTGCAGCCTGAGAATGCATATTAGTTATTGAAGTTAATTGAACTCATTTTTATAATATTTATAAATATTAATATTCATATGATAGCATTAAGCATTTCCAACAATATTGCCTATAGTAAGATAAAGTTTAACTTTAAGATCTAATTTTTGAGGTGCTTTATGTTCTAATGTAGTAATAGTATTCACATATCCATATTGCATAACAAAGCCAATTATAACTGGTTGACTATCGCTTTCTCGTATATTTTCATGTGGTATTACATGTAATTTTATTACAGCTTTATTACCTTTTCGCCAAATTACAAGCCTTCAAAAAAAAAAATAAATTAGATTCTTAATTATTAAATATTTCAAATTAAAAAACAAAAATTCATACTTAGGATCATCTTGAAAATTATGAGTATCACCAGTATCATCATATTCAGCAGCATCATCTCTGGGAGGCAAAATAAGAGCGCTATGAGGAAGAATTATATCTGCATTTGCATTAATTTTAATAGATTTCGTTTCCTCTACTACAGGCACTTGTCGCACGATAGAAGGTAATAAATTTGGAGATTCAGATCCCTGGAATTATTGCAATATTAAAAAATAATATAATTTAGAAAATATTAAATATTTACCTGTTGTGTATTTTCTTGCTTAAGTTCTTCTTTTTCATCAACAGCTGTTAAAATAGGTGTCAATGGTGTATCCAATGATAAAAGTATTATCTGAGTTTGATGTTGAGTTGGATTGCAAAACTTTAAAAGCAATTCACTTGATTTACCTGGACGAAGTGGTTCACAAGTAACAATCCTTACTTCTGGTACATGATAACTATGATAAAAATATACATAAATTAATATTAAACTGAAGAAGATAGAAGAAATTAATATTAAAGACAAAAATTTATTTAATTATTATTATTAATAATATTAATTAAAATATAAACTTACAATGCAGCTAATTGTATTTTAAATTTTGCAGAATGTGTACAAAAATCTGGTTTACAGAGATTATGTTCGCAAACTCGGCATCGTTGTGATCTTCTAACTAACAATTGTCTATGTTGAGGACGTAATTCATTTACATTTTCTGCTTGTATGTCCGGATGTTGTAATCGTTGTTCCAATGTAGTAACTAATATTTGAAAATTGATATTCTCTTCTTATTTCTTAAAATAACAAAAAATATTATTTTGATAAAAATAAATACTACCTACTCTTGGTTATTTCTATTGGTTCTGTAAAAATATCTATTGGTAATTCCTCTACTTCTGTACTGGCAACAGCTGGAGATGGTTGGTCAGTTGATTCAGTAGTAGGTTTTGTAGGATGTCCAATACGTTTACGAACCATAGCAGATGTTATTCTAAACATAGCCTAAAATAACAATAAAAAAAATTAAATCACATGGTTTAAAATAGATTTCTTTCTAAATTAATTTTTAAATTTATTACAATTTGCATATAAGGACGCTTTGGTCGAAATTTCTTTTTCTCACATTGCTGTTTTTCTATAGAAGCTAATATTTTATGATAATCAATTAAAGTATTAATCCGGTTTGTATGAGGATTTTCTTGTTCAGGCCAACCTCCTGTAGCTAATTAATATATATTATTTTAACATTAAAAGACATTTAATTTATAATTATAATATAAAAATATTGTAAATTATAATATTTTGAATAAACATACCTACAGATTGATCTGGTATGCCAGCATCTCTAGATGTCCATCGACATAGTGAACAAAATAAATAATAAACTTTTTTAGGTGTTGTTTTTATATCTTTAGAATCTTCTCCTTCAATTGGTATTACTCTTAAAGGTACATGTCCAGCTCTTGTAGATAATGTTTGAAAGCAACACGGACATTTGAAACAATTTGAACATCTATTAAAAAAGTGTAAAACATTATAAATTAATAAAATAATTATATATTTAAAACTTCATATCTATTTAAAATTTACTTGTTTTTTTTAAGACGAACTTCTGATGATGGTAAATTTTCCATACAGTTAGGACAATAATGTGAATCAACCTATTAATTAAAATAAAATTTTTTTTACATATAAAATTATATAAATTATATAATTTTTTTATATATATAATTATACAAATTTTTATACTTTTATTTTAAGAAATAATTTGATATTCATTATATGTATATTTAATAATAAAATAAATTATACCTCTTGACAGACACAATATCCGCAACGAATTTTGGAGCAATGCCTACAGAAATAAATCTTCGAAATTGGTTTTAAAGAACCACAATTACATACATAATGTACACAATCAGGTTGATTTAAATATGACATGACTGAATATATATTTGTTACTATTTAGAAAAAGAAAATTATAATTCACTTTATCATAAAGCGATACATCTCTCAATCTAAACTATAACTTTTCTTTAAGCCATCTTTAATACACGTATAGTATTATAGTAAGTACAGTAAACTTTTCAGTTAAAATAAAAAATCTCTATATTTAATATAAATATCCCTATATCAGTTAAAATAAAAAATCCCTATAGGTTAAATTTTGGTTTTTTTTAAACTTATTTTAAACTTATTATATTATATATTATAAATATTTCATGTCTTACAAATAATATATACTATAAAATGTATATATTATTTTGTCAAAATGAATTATACAATTTTGATAAATAATAAAAGTATAGTTTTTTATTTTTATACTATTACCATTAAACATGGAATATATTAAATGATACATATATATATATATATATGTAATATCTTGTGTCTAATATATAATTGAAGTCATAGACAGTGATTTATTATAATATTTATATTTATACTATTTTATCCACTTTAATATTATTATATTCAATTAATATTATTTTATCATACATATTTAGATTTCTTTTTATATTTTTACATGTAATTATATTGAATAATGTATTCACGAAAATTATTGAAAAGTAATAAAAATTTTAATTTTAAATCTAATTATATATTTAAAAAATATTTAAACGAAGTTATTGATTCTCATAGTAATTATCGGCAAACTCAATTTAAACCTCTTCCAGAAAAAAAACCAATAAGAGTATCGTTTTTAACAGCTTTACTTCTAAAAAATGTTAATAGTGAAGTTTTCACTTATCCAGAACAAATATCTCTTAGATATAATGATTTTTTTAAATGGATAAAACCAATTGAAATTTATATGTCAAATTGTGTTCATAAAAAATTAGATAAAAATCAGATATTAAATGAACTTAGAAAACTTGAAGTATTTCGAACACATATTAGTGAAGAATATTTTGGTTTAACTTTATCAAACACAGAATCATTGAAATTAATAGAAACACTAAGTATTTTACCTTGGTTAGGTACATATATAGTAAAAAATCATATTTCACCACTTCAAATAATTTCTAAATATGGATCAAAAAGTCAAAAAATGAAATATTATCCAAAAATTATAAATGGTGAAATGATTCCTACAGTATGTGTATATGAAGGTGATTGTGGAACAAATATCAATAACATTCAAACTTTTGCTATACAAGATAAAGAAAATTCATGGTTATTAAGTGGTGAAAAAGATTATGTTGTTAATGGAGTAGATTCTAATTTATTCTTAGTTTTTGCAAAAAATATATCTCCAAATATAAAAATGACTGGAACAGATTCATTTTCCTTATTTCTAATTGAACGTGATTTTGGAAATATAAATTGTACAAATATATATGAAACAATTGGCAGATGTGAAATACCTACTTGTACAATTAATTTTAATGATACAATTGTACCTAATGAAAATATTATTGGTGCACCAGGTGATGGATTTAATATATTAATGGAATATTTAAAGCCTGGACACCAAAATATATCTGCTCAAGCAATTAGTATTTTAAGAAACTTTATAAATATATTAATACCTGATATTTTACAAATGAGGCATTATGATAGAGATTTATATCAATTTGATATTGTGAAAAAAACTTTAAGTGAAATAATATTTTCTTTGTATACTATGGAAAGTATGACATATCTTACAAGTGGAATGATAGATGAATATGAAATTATAGATGCTGATTTAGAGCAAATTCTGACTGAAACATATTGTGCAAATAAGTGTTTAAAATGTATTCAAGCAGGACTGCAATTAGTTGGTGCTCAAAGTTATATGAATAATAACTCATATTTAAAAGCATTTCATGATGCTATGGCTTTGACAACAATGGATATAAATAATTTAGATGCCAGTACATATGCAGCAGGACGTATTGTACAAAACATTGGACATACAATGATTGATCATGTATTTAAGAAAAAAAATGTTTTCCAATATCCTTTTTATAATATGCTAGATTCACTATTTGAAAGAAATAGTTCAAAATTAAATGCTGAAGAGTATCTTCATCCATCATTAGCTCATGCTGGTAGATATATGGAAGATTGTATAGATAGATTGAAAAACAGTATTTTAATATTATTGGAACGTAATGGATCAAAGTCTCTAGAACAATATATAGATTTGAGAAGAATAACTGAAATGTTAATAGAAATATATGGAGCATTTGCTAACTTATCACGTTCTTCAAGATCATATTGCATTGGTGCTCAACATGCAGATCTTGAAAAAGAAGTAGCACTTAAAATGACATTTGTAACACATTCTAAAATATGTGAAATTTCAAAAACTATAGAGAATGGTCCAACATTTAATGGTGATCAGTGTCATATAAGTGCAATGGACATTTTATATGAAAAACGTAAATATTGCATGAGTCATCCTTTGGTTAAAACATTTTAAATATTTAATATAATTTTTATAATAATTTAATTTTTGTTTTTAATACATATTGTAAAAAATAATGTTACAAATGATAAATATAATAAAGAATAAACAAACATTTCTGTTAATGATTATGTATTTATATGTAAGTAGTAGTATATAATATTTCTTCTTGTTATACATTAAATTTAAAAGTAAAATAAGATCTCTTTTTCATAATTATCCTAACATAACATTTTAAAGAGGTATTTTCAATGAATCTTATATTATAGGAATTAGAGATTTATTTTTATACACCGGTACTATGAATTCTAAAGTATACGCAAAAGGTGGACGGTATTCTTCTAAAAAAAAATTCAACTATAGTTTTTCTAAAATTGGAAGTTTGGAATTCTATTAAATTTATTTTTAATTGTAATATCACTATAATTTTTCTGCTTGAACAATAACATGTTCTTCCCTGTATAAATCCATTGGAGACCAACAACTTCTTACACAAGTATATATTAAAACAGTTCCAAATTCAATTTGAAAATTTTTTTCAACTCGTGGTTGAAGTATTAATTTGGAAATTAATGTAGGCAAAATTTGAACTTCAAATATCATTTCACCTCCACAATGTCTACATTTTCCAACACATCCACTGATAGGATATAATAATAATGGTGCAGAATTATCTCGGGAATATCTAAAGAATAATATAATATATATATATATATAAAATTTGATAATAATATAGTATCTAATTAATATTTACATATATATTTTTACCGTAAAAGTTGACCAGGATTCTTTTGTATTTGAGTAATGAAATTATGAAACATTTCATCTCCATGCATTGGAATGCCTTTTTCATATTTTTCTGAATCTGTTTCTATAGTTTTACCTTCATCTATATCTGCCCCAGATTTTGATGACAGGTCTGGATTTCTATATTGATATTCCAAGAGTAAATCACATACATGTTGTGGCACATCTAGATTATAATCTTCTTCTTCGACGGAAAGAAATATTTCAACAAATGATAATTTTTTATCAATATTTGATTCTATTTGAATAGGAAATGGAGTTACTTCTCGCAATAAACTAATTAAATCACATTGAGGCTGGATTGGAGTATCAATACAAACAACTTCACTTTCTTCACCATCAATTTCAGCTGATGCTTGAGGAGAATCTAATCTACCTACAGCACCTACACCAACTGGAGATTCTATACTTGCTGGACTAAAATAAATTAGATAATAAATAAATACATTTTTATAAATATTAATCTTTTTTAGCAATTTTTTATATACCTATTTGCATTAGGATCATCAACATGTAATGCAGAAAATTCTTCTCTTATATTTTCATCTGCATCTTTTTGCAAAGAAAAATGAAAATCTGTCATATTATTTGGTAGTACATTATTTCCATTTTGTTCAGAATTATCATTCAAATTATCACCCCAATCATCTGCATCTGACAACCATGATGTTGTAGATGGTACTACTATGCTACTACTATCTAAAGCATTTGGTTTACATTCATCTTCTGATACTTGAACTCTCAAACAAGTCCAACTTTCATTTTGATTCCAACAATTTGGATTTATACAAGTAAAAATATAAAGTGTTCGATGATATTTAGAATTATCTAATGGAACATATAATTGAAGAGCCAAAAGTTGATACAATCTGCATAATCTACATTGTGGTAATGGTAATAAATTTTTTTCATAACAGTTCTACAAATAAAAACAATAAATATTATTTAATTAATATATATAATATATATATACATTAATTATATAATATATATAATTATATATTAATATATATATATTATATATATAATATATATACATATATACATGTATATATATATTTTATTAAGTTGTTCAAGAATTAATAATAATTAATAAAATATTTAATAATTTTTAATAATTTAATCATTTTAATAATTAAAAATAATTAAATTATTTATTTAAATTATATTATAATTATATGATATTTAATATAAAAATAGTTTACATATAAAAAAAATTTAATGTAATTTAAAAATTTTAAAAATTGATTAGATTTTTTAAATATTTTAATTAAAATTTTTTAAATATTATTTAAATATAAATAACTGAAATTTAATTTTAAAAAAGAAAAAGCTTACTGGAAATCCACCAATCTTATTTGTCATAAAATTAATATATGGTCGGTGTTTATCAGTAACGTATTCATCTTCGTATCCCAAGTACACTTTTGTTCGATTATCACAAGCCATTAAGTTTGATTAAAATTATTATATTTCTTCATTGGAAGACTTCGTAATAAGATAGAAAATATTTTAATTCTCAATTTACGTGCAATTGTATTCACTGGACAGCTGACAGGTATCAGCATCAGTTCACGCGTGCGCTTTTAACAATATCCTACATCTCTTATCGATTTTTGATTATGTATAAGTAAATATTACGTAAAAAAATTAAATTTTATTTATATAATCTATATTTTAACGTATATAAGAATAATAATATTACAATTATTATTAAAAATAGCAATTTATGTATTTATTTTAATATATAATAAATGTTATAAAAATAATTCTAATTTATAACTTCTAGATTATACTTTGCGCTCAATAATCATTGTAACCAATAGCATTTCTTTTGTCTTAAAAAAACAAAATCCCTAGAAATATAATTTTAACATTAAGTCAAATATTCAAATATTAAAATTTGTTACGTGAAAAAATTTAATAATTATATATTAGAAATAATTATAAATGATATTTTATTACTTTTTCTTGAATTAAATATATATTGTATAAAATAAAAATACATTTATATTTTGAATATAATTGTATCAATCTATAATTCATGAAAATTAGTATTAGTATTTAGCGAAAAAAAATTGTAATGAAAACTACATTTAGATTAGTGAGAACTCCGGATTGGTTATAATTTGTATTGTGTGACGTTTTTTAGATATAGCATAACTATACTTTTAAAACTGCTACATAGAAACATATCGCACTTTGTTTCTCGAAATCAATCGTTTTCTTTACAAAACGTGCTTATTTAAAAGCAAAACAATAAATCTAAATCGAACAACGAATATAGTAATAAAAACTATTGGTTGGGATGTCCGATTTTAGTTTGTGACGTCATGCGCAAAACAGTTCATTCCTCATTCCCTCCGTATATCTATCCAGCTGTCCGTGGTTTGGCAGTCCGGTGAACGAATTTCTCAGGGTGATCATTACGTAGGTTTTATGTTGGTGGCCTTTTCCACGATCGACAGTGGAAACTCAAGGTGTTAAAATATCAATACACAATCGAGTGCCAATTGGAAACCTGTTAGGTAGAACAAATTTTGAACAACCTATAACGGTATTGTGCGATAGGGTGGCCTTCGGACTGACAAAAGGTAAAGACGTACGCAGCAGAAACAACAGGCGTTCTTGTATATGTGACGAGGTTGTCGAAGTAACCGTCGTGCGGGACTGTGGTTTCTTTTATTGAGAAACAGCATTAACGTGAGCTGTGGACAGCATCGTTCTGGAATTTATTCGTATTAACGATTTGGGAGCGACGAGCCCATTTGTGAGGGATGTCTACCCCCGCAAGAAGGAGACTAATGAGAGACTTTAAGAGGTATAGTGATTTTCAAGATTTCTATGTCATTATTTCGTGTGTCATCCATCGCCATTGTAATTGAAATTTATATTATGCTGCCTGTAACTTTTTTGTATATTCTGAATCATTGAAAATTTTTTTCAACATTCATCAGGTTACAGAACGTTCGAACGTCATTGTAGCCCATCTTACAAAGTTATTATTAGGTGTTTATAATCATTTATTACGTTTCATTTGTATTCCTAACCAAATTTATCAAAGATTAATGGTTAATTGGAAAACTATATTTATTTTTATTTAAAAAATAATAGGAAATAGCATGCCATTTGTGAACAATTATGTTTTTGTTTATATTGTCACATTTTTTATTAGTTTTCATATATATTCGTTCAATTCATAAAAAATTTGCTTAAATAATTCATAAATTATTTTATAAAATAATCTAAAAAAATAAATGATATTTTTAAATATATAATATTAACAGTTTTTATATAATTTTCATTATTTATTTATTTACTTTTGCTATAAATAGGATATTTTTCAATAGAAAAAAGAATATATATATATATATATATATATATATATATACATATATAGTATTATTAAAAAATATAAAAAGGTATTGTTTTATATATAATTGTTTTATATATAAAAGCATTGAAGCGACATTGAGACCTCTAAAAATCTAAATTTATTCTCTTTGTTAAATTTATATTAAGCAATTCTGAATAAAATAAATACTTTATAAGATAAATTTTTTAACAAAAGTTTTTGATATTATATGTTTTAAGTAATAAAATAATTATATTTAAATCTATTTATTTATTTTGATATGTTATATATAACAAATATTATAATATTACAAACATTAATATTTTTTTAATTATTATTATTATTAATTATGTAATTAGTATTTATATTAATAAATTTTGTTATATTATAAAAATATTAAATATAAAATTTAATATTTTTATGAATAGATTACAAGAAGATCCACCCACTGGAGTATCAGGAGCACCTACAGACAATAATATTATGATATGGAATGCAGTTATATTTGGGTAAAAATATATATAAATATTTTTTAAAATAATAATATTTTAAAATAATAAATTTAAAATTGTAATTATTAAAAATAATTATACTATATTTTTAATACATATTTCATTATTTTTTCAGACCACATGATACTCCATTTGAAGATGGTACCTTTAAACTTACAATAGAATTTACGGAAGAATATCCAAACAAACCACCTACAGTGAGATTTATTAGTAAGATGTTCCACCCTAATGTATATGCTGATGGAGGCATCTGTTTGGACATATTACAGAATCGTTGGAGCCCTACTTATGATGTGTCTGCTATTTTAACATCCATACAGGTATTTAAAACACCTGATAATTTACATCTATAATTAGTTTGAATCAATATTTCTCAAACATCTAATGACATTATTTTTTATTCTATTTGTATTTTATTTATTCTCATTAATTCATATATCACAATAAAAATTGCATGCTAAATTTCATAAATTAATAAGAAGTAATAAAACAATAATAAATTTATTATAATTAACTGAGAAATATTATTAAAATATAATTATTAATTTTTATTTGTACATATTATCATGTTTTTTTCTATAACATGAAATTAAGTTTTCTTATACAACAAATATATTTTGCATGGCAATTACTAAATGTTCACAATTGTTCAAAATAGTTAAATGCTTATTATTTGTTATTAAAATAGAATATGCTTAATTTTCTATTATTTTATAGAAATATATTAAGAGTTGTTAAAATTTCAAATAATTTCACATATAAAAATTCGAAAAATTTGTAAGTTTTTGTCTTAACAGCGGTTGCAATTCAGCAAAGTCTGATTCACTAAATTTGAAAGTTATTTGCATATGATGTTAGTATTAAATTTATGCTTGTAATTTATTTGACTTACGTGTGTACTTCTAATCACCAATACCAAGTAAGGGCATCATTTACTTATAATTATAGCCATGCATCATTAAAGAATTTTGTATAATGAGTATGACTTATGTGGTTGCAGTCGCTGTTAAGTGACCCGAACCCGAATTCACCTGCCAACTCAATGGCAGCACAACTGTACAAAGAGAACCGACGTGAATACGAGAAGCGAGTGAAGGCTTGTGTGGAGCAGAGTTTTACGGATTAGTCGCAGGCGTTTCCACAATGCTATTGCAGCATCAATCAGCCACCTACAGCCATCAAATACAGTGGAGAACGTGCAGCCTTATCAAGAAGCTAACGCTAAATATTAGCATGTTTCTTCCTAAAGCTCTATTGAACTACCACAATGTGCAACATTAGACCGAATTTTTACGATGTTGAATAATAAATTATTATAAAATTGTGTATTTATTTATTTCGATATTTGATAACAAATCGACATTTGATTGAAATTAGTAATATTAAATGGTAGAAAATAATCGGTATTTGGCGCTTTTTGTTTTTGTGCTTCAAAGCAGTCTTTCATAAGCATAGAAGTATATTTCAATTAAATTTAAGTACTTCATATAGTACATAAATTCACGTATACATATAAATATATATATATATATACATATATGTACACATGTATGTGTATATATATGTATATATTATATGTATATATATACATATACATATATATATTTATATATATATATATACTACATATAATAAGTACATAATTTCACTTTATAGTTTTATGGTTTTCTTTAAATTTTTGTGCTGTTTATGTTTAGAATAAACTTATGTTATATCATAACAAAGTCTAAAATATTTGTTACAGTCCCTTTTGGATGAACCAAATCCAAATTCTCCAGCAAATTCATTAGCTGCACGATTATATCAAGAAAATAAGCGGGAATATGAGAAGAGAGTAGATGCTATTGTAGAACAATCTTGGTTGAACTTCCAAGAAAGTCATACAGAAGATAGCCGCTGACATTAAGTATGGTTCATTCAGAATTTTAAGGATGTTTATTTGAGTCTTTCTTTTTTAATTTTTTAATTCATGGCCTGAAATATTTTTTCATGCTAATAAATCAAGACATTAAATCCTTCACTGTTCTACAGAATTTTTTTTGTACACTCTAGTTTAAAGTGCTATCTAATTTTATAATATAAAAATAAAAAAATTTATTTAATATTGATTATGTTTCAAATATGTAAAAAAAGTGTAGAACATTGGAGTGATGTGGAATTGTACTGTGCATTATGTGATCTTTATCTATGAACATAAATAAAATGTATATTATTTTGCTCATTTATAATTAGGGTTTAGGAACCCAGTTATTACATAACAAAATTATAAAAATAAAAATATACATATAATTATCTGTTTTGTAACATTAATTTACATTGCAATTAACAGCTACATATAAATATAAGATCTGCATAAAATAACTTTAAAACGAATAAATTAAATTACTAATATATAATAAGAAAACTGAAAAATAATTTGTTTTAATTACAATTACAATGTATAAATAATATAGTATAGAATTAAAATCAATAATCAATTTAAATAATAATACTATTAATAATTTCTTGTAATTTCCTAATAAAGTTGAAACATTATTCATAACAATATGCATTAATCTCCTTTTATAAACAGTAGATGGGGAAAGGTAAACAAAAACCAAGACAGTTCTCATAATAAAAATTATTGAATTTAATAAAAACATTAAAATCGTTTTTTATAAACATGTTTAATAAAAAATTTCTTTTATAGTTAGCATTTAAATTGTTTTTAAAAAACAATATGCTTTACTATATGTTAGAGTTTTTATTCAACTATAAAAAATTATATCTTATTAAATATATTGTACATTATATATTAAAGAGAATTTATATCCTAAAAATACAATGTTCATATGTACAAAATAAATTCTCATCAATAAACAAAGTTATACATATAATTTCTTTTTAGAGATTCTATGTATAATTTTTATTTATGTATGTAATTTTATAAACTTTATGCAATCATAAGAATCTATACTTCTTATATAAATATACATTTTGCAAGTAATGCAACAGAATTTTATAAATGAAACTTAATACATAATGAATTAATGACAATCACTAGTAAGATTTTATATACTATAATACAAACTAATTAAAAAAGATGTTGATCTTAAGTCATTTTATTCATGACACAATTAATTTATGTTACAAAAATTCCTTTTTTTTTCTTTTAATACTGCTATTGTAATTTAAATATGAAATATATTATATTTTAGATAATTACCATAGATAAATGGTATTTACACACACACACATATTATTGCTCAAGAGTATAGAGGCCCATTAATTTTTCAATTTTGAATAAATATAAAGCAATTTTAAAACATATTTTTTTACAAAGTATCTATTTTACTGTAATTATTTAGTTTTGTCACAATATTTACAATAGCCAATATTATACAAATATAATTTATCTGCTACTGTAGTTGATTATATGATAGTTCACACGCATATCTATACAATTACATATTTAATAACAGAATAATTTTGTTTTTTTTTTATGAAACTATTTTTTTCATTAATTCACAAATCAATCTGCTTAATAAGATTTCAGAAAGTATTTAATAAAATATATTATAGAAGCTGTCTTTAAATTGAATTAAGTCTTCCAAAATATTTAAATTGCTCACCAATTTTCTCCTGCTACGATTTTTCTTCTTTTTCTTTGTTATACCTCTCTAATTCTTTTAAGAACTGAGCTTTAGGTTTCATAACATTTGGTCTGTCTCCTCTACATTTTGGACAAAACCATTTGCCTTTTGGTTTAGTACTTAATGAAACACATGAAAAATGGAACCATTCTATAGGGCATAAGTCATTATCACACAATATCATTTCTCCATATGATATTTGGTCACAGAGACAATATGTTGGTTCATCTGGATCTATTGCAAGATCATCCTCTGGTGGTGGTGGAGTATCTTCACGATGTTGATTTTGCTGATTACCTTGTCTAGATTTCCTTTTCTTTTTCTTACCAGTATTAGTAGTAGTTGTTTTCTTTTGATTACCATTACTTGTATTTGATAAAGAATTTGAACGTGTTTCTGTCATTACAATCATATCCATAGTATTGGAAGACTCAACCATTGTTTCTGTTCTTGTCCTTCTAGCTCTTTTTGGTTGTCTTTCTGAATTATTTGCATTACCAGAAGAATTAGAAGTCACATTTGCATTAGTTTCACGGATTGATTCATTATTTTCTTGTTCTTTTCCAAAATCTATAAAAAATTTAAAATATAGAAAATATTAGTAATTGTTTACTTTTATGAAATATGCAAAATTAACAAAAAAAAAGCTATACCAAGATTACGATAATCTAAGTCTAATTGTCTGGATTTATTTTCAATAAGATCTTGAACTTGTTGAACTATTTGCAATTTTTCATCTCCTATTTCTTGTGCTGCAATCAAGGCTTGTTGAAGTCTTAAAAGTGCTCTTCTTTTAACTGTCAAATCTGTATCATTTCGTAATGCTTCTTGCTGTTGATCTACTTCCCGTAAATATGCTAAATTAAATTAGAAAAATATAAATAAAATATATTGTAATTTTTTTTTATAAAAGTTTAAATAAAATGAAAAATAAAAATTAAATTTTTTTTCACGATATAATAAAGTAAACAATAATAGGTACATATTCAAATTAATATTTATTATATACAAAGAAATGCAAATTTTTTAATATTATTGAGTTCTTTATTATATCTATTTTTTTATTTTTGGTGTATTTATATATTATATTTTATGAAAACATTTATGAATTTTTCAATTCAAAAAAATTATTCGTAATAAAAATGTATCAAAAATATACTATGAAAACTTTTTAAACTTAATTTTAATTACTTTGACAAGTGGCATCAAGTTCTCGAAGCCGGGAAACATGTCTTTGTAAATCATTTGGTAAGTTTTCCACACAATCTAAATAATTTTCAATATATGTTGCAGAATATAAAGCTTCGACTACAGCTTGATTTAACATTTTCCTTCTTTTATAAATTTCCTTCGACGGTTAAAAAATAAAAATGATCCATTTAATGACAAACTCTTGAATGTCACTGTATTAGATTTTCGAACTTGTCGCACCATTTATACAGATATGTATTATCACTTCATTTATAATTACACCAATCAAGATCAATTAAATCATACAGAATATAAGTAAACTTTTATAAGACTTTTTTAGATACTCCATCTGTATTTATGACAAGGAACAAACATGGCTGCTGGTTTCTAAGAGAATTCTACATCTTTATCTTTTGAAACAAGACATAAATCTATCATAAATGATGTTATTTTAATTTAAAAAAATTTTATAAATGTATTTCAATAAACAAAATCACATGCGAAGCACTATAAAATACAATTATAATATACATAAGTAATAATTTACTATATATAATTGGCAAGCATGGAATATTAAAAATCTTTATAAAATACATAGTTATAATATAATTAAAGATTTATAAAATTAAAAATTTATATATATATATAGATAAATATATATCTATAAAATTATATATATATAATTTTTCATGTCTATTTTAGATTATGAATAACAGTTATAAAGTTTGGTAATAAAGTGACATAAATTATTATTAAAATTATGATTATTTTATATTATATTAATAATTTTTAATTATATTCATTACAAAAAATAATTTACAAAACTTTTTTATATGTTAAAAAAGTATTTAATTATAATTTATTTTTTCATGATAAAGAATTTGTAATTTAAACACTGATTTGACTAGTTATTCTGACGTCAAAATTTGTAGTACGACCTACCAATCCCGTATCACAACCCTATTTGATTTCGTTCGGTAAGTAGAAGAAAGAGTCGTGTTTGTGTTCTTGCGTGCCGCAAAAACTGCGCGACGGTTGTTCTAAAAGTATTCGTTTCCTTGTATTTAAATTTTAGAAGATGACATCCACAGGAACCTTCCAAGGATTTAGCGATGAGAAGAAGAAATCTAGCAAGTAAGTGACAAGCTTATATTTACGATTTATTTATATAAATATTATATTAAGGAATCGTATTTTCCTTCTGCCAGTAGTGTATCGTTTATTTATTTTAACCTGTAAAAGATTAAAACTTTTACAATAAAAATATATTTTTGACATTATTAATTATTTCTAAAAACAATTGTTAAAAATTTGATCTTTTAACAGTTTAAATTTTATTATTTGGTAGGTTTTTTATTTCTATTATTTTGAAGTATTATATTTTTATATAAAATAAAAATATTTATTTATTATTTATATAAAATATTAATTCAATAGTAATAAAAATAAATTAATGGCGTCTTGTTGGTTACTGATTTTTTTGTTATGCATGGTGCGTCAGTTTGAACCGGTCATAACCGGACAATCCATGAACCTTTTTTCGTATTGGTAAAGTTTTGATAAATTGAAAATTTCGAAAATTAGAAACATTTATTTGCAATTTAAATATAAATTAATATATATTTTGAAGAAGTTTAATAAATTATATATTTATGTAAATGAAAAATATAAATGAAAATTCTTCTATAATGAATGTCATTTACAATTACATTTGTTGAATTTAATATTAACTTTAAATCAAATATTTTTAAATTTATAAATATTTATAATGTTATTTATTATTATTATTAAAAATATGATTGCAATTTTCAATTTTTTAAAATATTACGTTAAATATAACTTTGAAAATAAAATATATAATTTTTTTATTTTAATTTATTTTAATTTTGAAAAAACAATATTATCAATTCTAGTAAATTATTTATGTAAAAATTCCATTAATTATATATAAATTTATTACGATAAGATTTAACTGTTGCGTCGAGTGAGGATTATCGACTCAGTAATATTTTAAATAAAATGTAAGTGCATAGAAATGGCAATAGATAGCGCTCGGTGTATCATTTGTGTTATAAATTTCAAAAATTCGATTGCAATATTTAATAGAATTCTATTTTTTTTTTTAAATATTTTAAATAAGTATATATTTATAATAAATACTTAAAAAAATTTATATAAATTTTATTTTTAATAGAATGATGATATCTTATCAATAATAATATTGATAAATATATTGATAAATAATACTTGATAGTATCATAATTATAATTTTTAAAATTACTTTTATTGATTTTAATAACTAATAACTAATGATTAAATTTATTTTATAGAATAAGAATTTTTATTATATTATTTTATTAATTTCATTTGTGCCATGTATAATATAAAATATAAACATTATAATTAAGAAAGTAGTGTAGTTTATATAATCTTTTCTTATTTTGTAAAATGTTGGTGAGTGAGTTTGCCTTAGCAATATCATATTTCTGATATTTTTTAAAAAAAAGTTAGTGGTTTACCACAGATAGCGGCGAAACATTGCAATGTATGTTTCTAATAAAAGAATATTTGATTTATCGATAAAATGAAAAAATAAAAAATGTATATAAGATATAAAGATAAATGTTTTAAATAAGTATTTTATATTTCTGACGATACACAACTGGTTTTAATATAAATCCCTAACAATTTCAATAAATTATGAAACATATACAGATTAAAATTAGCCGATTTCCATAATGATAATAACAGAAAATAACAAAAATTTGTTTCTTTATATATTTCAAAAAAATTTTTAATATAATTATTATATGAGAGAAAATCATGAATAATATCTTTCTTTTTTGTAAATAATTTCTTGAAATGCATACGATTATACATAGTTCTGAAACACGAGTCATGTTGTGACTCATCCGGCATTGTATAGTTCTTAGCGTATTGCATAGAGGCGTGTACATTTAGGTTCGAAGCTTCATAATTGCATGGATACAATATTGTACCTATTCTTTATTCTGTCTGTTTCTATTCGTTTCTTTTTCGTGTCTCGTAATATTCGCTTTTGCATGTATGAACAGATCTTTGTTATGAACAGATAATATAGTATGCATTAGAAAAAAAGAATTATTAGAGATTTTCAATTTGATTATTGAATTTTATTTTTTAATATTTATTTTATAAAATAGAAACAGTTATCGATAAAACTTTTGCTGTTTTTTATTCAATATTTTTTTATAATCTCATTTATAATCATCTCTTTGGAAATTTGCAATTTTAACGAATAATTGAAATATTAGAGAATCATTTTAAATATATAATCACAAACAAATGGCATCAATACTTCCATTTATGGACAAATGCAAGATATTCTTCTTCTGTCTAAGAAAATCCGAAAAGAGTACGATTCAAAGGATAAATATAACCTCTGTTGCTGACTAGACCGAAGAAGTAACCAAAGGGAGTTGTCTCTGTAGATCGTGTCCGTGACTGTACTTAAGGACACATCCCTCGAGGTTGTCCACATAGTATTTCGCAGGCGTTGAATAAACCGGCTTAAAGCCTCGTGCACACGTGCACGAGGATCATTTCTCCCTACGCAAGTTAGCGCTTGCGACGTCGTCGATCTCTCTACCGTCAGTGGATTTCACGATTGTACAGAACGCGGCACGCTTCCTTTCCTGCTTCTCGACTTTTTGGAGGTGGCGCCTCCTCGTGTAGCGTGTGTTAGTTTCCCTCTGCTTTTCTATCTGTGATCTTTCTCTCTCGTATTCGTTAGTGCGTATGTGCGACGAAGAAAGAAACGGAAGAGGAACTCGAGCCGCGGCGTGATCCAGCCTGATTGACCCACGTCGTAGACTTGCTTGTACGTGCATAACCGGCACGAATTGTCGCGTCGTGACATCGAAACGCATTATTGTGTAATTTTCAAGTTGAGTATAAAAGAAGTCTTTTTTATCCGCGATTAAGGAAAAATGTGGGCTGGCCAAGACGATACACAGCGTTTCAAAACCAGGTTTGTGCCACAAGTATTTTTCTTTTGGTGACCTTTTTCCCGTGTTTTTCATTGATTATGTTCCAATGTGCAACCCTTTTTCTCATTTACGTTTTGACAGTCCATTTTTAACCTCGAAAAATCTTTTTTTTTTCAAGTTTGCTCGATCAAGAGTTTAATAACCTTTTCTCTATCGAATAATCAAAATTATATTTTCATAAATGCGATAGAGTCTTTTTTACGAATTGATGTGATAGAACCAAGCGCGAATTCAACGGCTGGCGCGTTTCGTGTCCCCGCCTGTTGCTTTTCTCGCATGTGCTCTCTGTTTTACCGATCGAATGCTCTTTGTGAAATTTTCTTCCATTTATTTTTACGATTCTATCTTTGTGATGGTTCAACGGTTCATCAAAACTATTATTTGGAACATCTGTCGTATTTTGTGCTCCGTGATACAAATATCTGCCCTCCCGATTCCGATCGACATATGTTCGGAATATTCCGAATAGGAGAAATATCTGTTATTAACTTTTTCGTATTGTATTAATGTGCTGTTACTATAATTCAAAAATCTAAGATACATATAATATATAAAAATATAAATTCTTTGTCATATTTAAATTATATAAAAATTATAAAATTTCGATAGAAATTTTTCATTGATATCTAATAATATTATGATTTATAATTTGTCAATAGATCTATGTTAATCGAATTACGATTTACGACTTTAAAAAGAACAGGAATTTCGAAGCCTATAATTTCTATTTTTGTAAGATATTTGTATGGAACAAGAATGCTCGCACCACTTTCAGACACGAAACAGTACAAAGATTAATGTCAGTGTAACGAGACGGAGTTAGTAGACAGACATACTTCCATCTTCTGCTATCATGTTTACGGAGTCATACTATTCTATAAGTTTGAAATTTCAAATTTCATAAGATCTAAGAATACAAAAGATAAAGTTTTTTTCTTTTGCAATTTTATACAAACAAAAAGAAAATAATGGGAGAAGAGAAAAATATAATATATATATAACAATTTTAATGAATCATTCCAATTTATAAATAATTCAATACAATAACATATTCATATATATTTATAAAAAAATATTGATATCATTAATATCATTGAGTCATTTAAAGCTTAACTAATCTATATTTTTTTATAACTAATATATGAATGATATTTTGAAATTCTTTATTTTCATGTTCGGAATATATATAATTATTGGTAAGTGATATAAGATTGTTATTTATAAATCGTTTAAAAATTATACATATATATCCGTAAAATTTATATAATTATGCTTCTTTTATTTTATGATTATATTATAATATAATTTTAAATATATATTGTATAAAGAGACATTAAAAGCAAGGCGATTGTGACACGATTCACTTTGTCGTGTAGGTAGAACTCGTTTTTAAACAAGACTCTGTACTGTACATTCATGTGACCGGATTTCACTGAATATCATATCGAACATTCGTGAATAACAGTCTCGTGGTATCACTCTGGTGTGTGTATATGTTCTCCATTTTTGTATTCAATTTTGCAAAGTTGCATAAACAGCACCAATGTTCATACATTAAATAATTATAAATTTATGAATTATATTTCATTTTTGAAAACAGAAAATATATTCTTTTATTGTAATTTAATTGCAAAAATTTTTAATAAAATATTGCAATTTTTAAAAATTAGAATTGAATACGAAACTTAGGGAATTTCAATAGTTAAAATCATTATCATATGCTTGATACAAATCCCTACTCCAAAAATTTCCTAATTTAAAAATAATATTATTTATGTTATTTTTCTATAAAATTCTCTTTATATATATCTTTTTCAAATATTTAAAAGTACTTTTTTTTTCCTAAATTACTTACAAAAGATTTGATCTAATCGGGTAAATTTTGAAATACTCGCGAGTTACTTAATTCCATCACTATATATACACACATCGATGTAGGAAACGAATGCAGTTATTACGCATTGATATACTCTTTATAAACTCATGTTAGCGATATTCAATGTCTCGTCGAAGTGAACGCAGGTGATTTATTTACGAAAGGCATCGAGGCTGGTCATTAAATCCGTTAACAAGTCGGATTATTCTATCGAGCATCGACCTTTCCAGTCATCCAGTCGTTTTTTTTCGATTTGTTAATTTTTTTCCCCTCCCCCACGCTTTTCCTTGTTCTCTTTCATCTAATTGCTGTCAATTTTCTAGGGAGGGTCGCTCGTACTGGCTGATGATCACTCAAGATAATAATGATCATTCTCGTGGTGACTTGTACCGTCTCGCGTGGGTGTTTCGCGCGACCATTCTCCTCCTTCCTTCTTGTTTGGAAAGGCAAAGAAGGATCGTGCTCGTTCTTGCTTTGCAGGGCACACAAAGAATCCCCGCGTTGATCTTCGAACCCGACCCGGACAAGTCTCTTACTTTGTTCGTCAAGATCATGGAGAGCACAGGACGTTGATAATGAAGAGATATTCCGGTTGATACACGTCGATAGGATCTGTGTCGCGTTCCACCGGCAATCGAGGAAGTCGTAGAAGAAATTGTCGAGCGGTGACATCGTTTTAATGGATGTAGGAATTGCCGCGCGCGGCGAGGAGAATATAGCATGATTTATGATCCTCGCGGGTTCATAGCACGAGTAAGGTAAAGCATTCTCTTCGTTGAATGTTAAATGAAGAATTGGAATGCTTCGTAATAATAATAATCTCCAAAGACGCGAAGGAAATTTAATTTGAATTGGGTTACAAATTTTTTACTTACTCTACAACTTTCAAGTTTTCCAAGAATTTTTCAAACCTAAAATTTTTTTCTCGCTGCATTTTTGAGATAGAGGAAAAAAGGATTCTTAGGATTTCAATTTCTTTGAATTTCGACGAGCAAAATTATATCTTTATTTTCTAATTCAGACGTTTCCCGCAAATTCTTATCAACCAAATTCCCATCACAATAGGACTTCTTCGAAACGTTAAAGCACTTTCCCCACGAACTTATCGCTCTGCACATAAACATTGTATATACGTGCCCGTCTTACCGATCGCACGCACGCGCTCGCGCGGTCGATGAATGAAAACGATTTCCATTCATTTCCATTGCTTTTTCATCCACGTTATTCTTTATTCCATTCCATGGGCGTGTCGCGTTTCATCGCGACTGGAGCCGTATCGTACCTACTAGTGATGGGATCAAGTATCTAGCGAATAGATTTGAACTTTAATCGGATTCGAAACTTTTACTTTGTTCGTGTGAACAACAATTCGATTCTTTTTAACATCGAACCACTTGTAATCATCTTTTTTGATAGAAATAAATATATATCTCGAGTATAGTTATTGAAATGTTATTGGTTTTGAGGTAGTGATTCGTGGAACGAAACACGAATATCGAAATTAATTCGGATTTGTTAGATACGTATCGAACTTGATCCCATCCTTAGTCGTTGCACACGCATTCGTGCAAAATGCGCGACACACGGTCGGTGCTCATCGGTGTCCTGTTGCAGTGGGAACGTCGCTTTCCTCCGCCGACTCGTTTCACCGATCCTCTGCAACGCGTTCTCGTGTTCCCTACTCTCATTCGACCGGTTTTAAAAGTCTCGCATTCTGCGTCATCGTTGCGAATTATGCCAAATTCTTCTCGAATTTGTTTCCGTGCGTGTTCAATCCTTTCGTTACATTCGACGTGGAAATATTTTGTTATTTATTTTAAATTCTTTTCTTTTTCTTTTTCTTTTTTTTTTTTTGTATTCCATTAAAACGAGTTTTTCTTATAATTAAAGGTATGCAAAACAAATATTTCATCCGCGGTTGAAAGGTTAATTTATATCCGAAGACTAATTATATGAAATCGAGGGTAATTATTTGTTGTGTCACATATTGAATATGAATTTCTCTTTTCTTTTTTTTAGTAGCAAATTGAGATTTATGGAAGATTTATTGGATGTTTTTGATGTTTGTGAGACAGTGTGTAATAGTTGGTATTTCTAATCTACGAAGTGTACTTTTACCAAGCTTCGAGTAAAATATTATTGAAATCAAAAAGTGGGATAGCGTCGAAAATTTTGATTATTGATATGAAGTTTAGAAAAATTAGGAAAATTAATTTAAAAAAAAAAAAAAAAGAAATTACAATGCTCATGCATTTAATACGTTGTTTTATCGATGAATGCACGTATTGTTTTTGACTGGTTGAAAACGGTCACGAATAAGGTAGTAGCGAGTATGTTCAAACGGTATGTTCCATTTAAAGGTTTAAAAGCCCATTGTGGGCGAACAAAAACGAAAGGAGGGGGACAGTGGAGAGAAAAAGAGAAACGAAAGATAATCGAGCCACGTTTAATGACATCTGTCATTAACGTTCCTATTGAAAACACGGAAGTCATTTTAGAAGGCTAACATGATTTCTTCCTGTTTATCCTTATCCCCATTTTTTGATGATTTTCTTTCTTTTTTTTTTTATTGAATGGATTCAATCTTCGAAAACTCGTACGAAGTATGAAAATCGCATTATATCTTACGGTCGCTTTGTACTTGTACTCTTCTTTTGTGCTCTTTGTATCATTTTTTTTTTTCTCAGACGAAAGACTTTCTACTCGTCGTGGTTCTATTCTATTCTATTTTTTCGAGAGTATATGTGTTATACATTATTTTTATGGTATAATTTACTACTTCGTTATTATCGTTGATCTTAATTGAGATTTCAAGCACTTTATTTCGCTTTATATTTTGCGTAGTTTCTTCGGTTTCGTGGATTTTTTGTAATTCATGTCTGGAGAATAATGATTCAAAATTAGCGGAGCGGAAATTTCGAAAAAATTTGCAAAGAAAATTACTGCTAATCAGATTTTCTTTACGCATCAAATTTTGCAACAAAATTTCACGTAGAATCAAAAATTAAAAAATCATACGTGTAACGTTAATCCCTAAGAAGTATCATATATATAAAGAATGGAGTATTATATATATTCAATGTTAATTTTAATTCTCTATATTTGTCTCACTTCGTCCAATAAATAAACCCAATATCAATTTTTTATATTCGACTTCCAGAATCAATTCTCCCAAAACCGGTCCATTACTGATGTATTAACACTGCGAATATGATTCAAAATAACCTTTTACCTTCGTATAAATATTATTCGTTCTGAAACCTCCGAGCAGATTGCTCGAAAGATTCTTCGTAGAGACGAAGAACAGAGCACGATATTTAACCAACAAGTTTTCCACCGACCAACCGAATCCATTCGAATCAACCGAGTTCGAGAGGGTTGGCCGCGTATTTCAAGGCGGTTTAAGAATAGAAAGGCCCCGACAAATGGCTCATTGCTAATGCCTGGTGTCGTGAACAATGCCTATCCAACTGGTCCCCATTCGCGCTCACATTGTGGCCGCTTATCAGCCGTGATTGCATTCAATTCGACACGCCGTTAAAACCTCTGCCAAGTACCTGCTCGTGAACGATTTCTTTAATAAAGCTCCCTCTCTCTCTCCCCCTCTCCCCCTCCCATGAGCATGAGAAAGAGAGAGCGTCTTTTCCCAAGAGAATCTTTCAGGGAATCTTGGTTGGAAAGTGTAGCGTGAATATGCAAATCTTGGACTTAATATTCCGTTTGAAGGGCCGAGGTGTGTGCACGCGTTAGCACGTAACCGCGTGATCGGCCGCACATTTCTCGGAACAAATAGTTTTCTCGAGCTTTCACGACGTTCCTTCCCAACCTTTTTTCGTCCCATTCGATGAAAATTATCCAGAGATTTTGTATTCTTACGGATGATCGAGTCGAAACGATCGCAATTAAACAGGGCGTGGTCGAATTCACGGTGAAAAGGATTTCTTGGACGGTTCGAAGATTTGATTCGTCGTTTCGGATAGGTTTCGATATATGCAAAGTGCATCTGTGTTCGTTCGAGAAAAGTGTCGAATGGATAAAGAATTGTTGGAAAGAAAGGCGACAAATAAACGTTGCTTATTTCGTGAAAATTATCTGGATAGTTTTTTTTTTCATTTTGTAGAAAGGATCGATCTCGTTGAATCTTTCCTCGTTTCGATCGTGTCCGAGGGAAAAGAAAAAAACCTAGCTTCTTGTCCATCGTTCTACTTCGACATTGATCTTGATCTTGAGTAGAGAAGTAGGAGAAATATAGAGAAAAATCGAAAGTACTGTGCGCAATCTTCTCGCAAAATCTTGATTGCAACGAGAAAGAAAGTTGAAGGTAGCACAGGATAGAGCGACGATCCTCGAGCGAGCTTTTTCCTTAGATTACTTCGGCGTCGTTAATTTATTTCACGGATGTGCCGGTGAGTCACATCTCTTTCGACCAGGTGAAATTAGAGGAAAATATCGACTGATTGGGCTCCATTGCTCGTCGTAAACCAATATCTCTGTTTTTCTAGATGGTTTTGCTCGGTGTCATTACTTCGAATATGCTTGTCTGCAAGGGTTGTTGCGTTTTTCCTACCGGTAATCACGATGATAATATCTGTATTGCCCAAGGTATTTGCCGGCCTCGCCTTGCATTTCATTTCTTCGAACAACTCTTCTCGTTTTTTCCCTCCATTTCGATAGAGTAAAAAGTTTTTGATGGAATTTTTAAATTGACTATTTGGTTAAAATCCTCTTTTAAACCCTTATATGAATTCATTGCTTTATTATTTCTTAATTTGTAAATTTCTAATACTTTTTTTTTTTTTAGGATAGATTAAAATATACATTTTAAAATACAATTCAAATGAGAAATTCCATTTCAACTCAACTTCAGTATTCCAAGATAAAAAAAAAAAAGAATCATCTCGAAAGGATTGAGGTAATTTAAAATATTAAAGCTTATTAATTATCATTCGCCTTTCTTTCATCTCGCGTTACAGACATTGCAGAATCAAAAAAAAAGAAAGAAACATATAAGAAAGTATTCTCGTGAATTTCTACCCGGCTCTCTAAATATATTACAACTTTAATCGGCTCTAACGTCCCGACGTCCCGTTATTTAAATTTGTCACGACTCTTAAACACTCGCCCGTCCAATTCTACACGCTCAACCGACTGCATAAATTGATAATCCTTATCGCCACGAGACGTCACTGAAACTCCTTTCGGTCCTCTCCAACGACTTACTTCCCGGCTTACTTACCGATCCAACCTTCAGATATTTCAACCCTAATTATTTCCATACAAATAAACGACACGGGGAGGAACGGAATTAAACGAATTGCATTATCCGATAACCTGTCCTCTCCGAATGTACCAACCAATACGTAACCGTGTCGATCCTGCATCAAATCGTTTCCTGTTCCTCAAATATCCAGCCGATTCCTAGAGCTTAGTGTTTATCGTTACGAGCGTTACGCTTGTTCCGATTGTCGAGGGATAAAGCTGGACCACACAGAGTAGCCTGGGACAACGTTGTATCCCGATCTCTTCCGTGCTCTCGTTGCAAAACACCGCGTTAACAGAGCGACGGCCACACGAGACGTGTTTCTGTTTCTACGGGGTGTTTCAGAATTGTCGGACGATGTTTCGTTATGAAAGTTTCAAAGGTGATCAACCATTTGGAAAAGTAGAGTACGTATTTTGAAAAGTTTATTTAATAATTGATACTAAAATTATCTGTATAATGTTATATTAATTATGTTAAAGCCAAAAATAATTTTTTGAAAATAAATTTGATTTTAGTTTTAGCGTTCGAGAATGATCTATTCTTGTATCTAGAAATTCATTTATAGAATCTATTTCACAAACGATTGTTGAGACTTAAAATTGAATGATACAATTGATGATACAATTTCTGAAACATCCGGTATCCACGGAACAAGATCCATAGGGAACATTAACCCGTTGGCGAATTGTCTATCGGAGAGAACCGCTTAAATTTTCTCGCTGAAAGTGGAACGAATCTCGGCCGATGTCATTCCGAGAAACCTGGTTCCGACCGTGGCAATAATCGTACCATTTTATGGTTTTTTTTTTTTTTTTTTTTATTCCAATGATCGATCAGCCTTCACGCTGTCAGCGGGCAGAGTGTGGTCGTTTATTGTGGTCGAGGCTTTACGCTGTTCGATTACGAGCCTTGGAAAATAACGCAAACGCTGCTGCTGCTGTTGCCCCATTGATAATTTTCATCGTAAACCAAAGGGTTGTTTTCTTATTTTCGTCCCTTTCGTTTCTTTAAGTCCTTCCTTCTCCTCCTTGTTTTTCTCAACCTTGACGCTGTTATTAGAAAGGCCATGAACGTATTTTCTTCCTAGTAAAATTCTTCGTTCGGCCAGAAGGAACACGCCTTTCCTCCGTGTTTGATCGCGGAATGCGCTATGTATACACTTACCGACAAAAGTTAAGGAAACGAAGTAGAAGTTGTCGTACATTTTTCATCTTGTGAGATTCTTGAGGTTAAAGTAAATCAAAATAACGGAGAAAGGCAATGTATTTTTATAAAGAGTAATATATTATTAATAATGATTAATATTATACATTGAAAGATCGAATAAAATTTTTATGATAATCTTCTACTGTACATAAGATGTGATTCATATAAAATTTTGAATTGTTTGAACGTTAAAATTTTTAAGTAATCACATTTGTTCCTTAACTTTTGTCAGTAAGTGTAATATACGAGGTGAAAAAGTGGTGAACGCTGGTCTGGTATGGTTCGTTACGGTTCTGAAACGTTAGCTACCTGGTGTGTCTTATACACCGAGAAATCATGGCCGTTTCGATCTTGTCGGTAATCTCTGAATTAGCTCGTTTCAAAGTTCTTTCTTTTTCTCGATCGAGATGGATAACCTGAATTCTTCGAGGACGTGAAAAAAACCATGATCGTTTTCCTCTCCTATTTAATCATATCCGTTAATTCGATCGCAATTATTTTCTTTTATTCATCGACACCTCGATTCATTTCTTTGGGGATTCGTTTTCCGTTGGATGAATCGATATCGATAAGAAAAATAAGAAGTTTTTGTATTTCTACTGTCCTAAATACCATTATATTATATTTAAAATTAGAATCAATCCCTAATTTTTCAGATTCAGGTGCTAATTTTTTAGTCTCTGTTTTTGATTTCGAAAAATCTATTACTCTTCGCTACATTTTACTTTTTTTCTAAAATTTTAAGTTTCATTTTCAATCTCTTTCATTTCGTTTTTCCATCGTTGTCCATTATTTCCATTTGAAAAATGCGAGATTCCGCGCGTTAATCACGCGCGTGCGCACAAATGAGCGAAGGAACGCATGCGCGGAAGAGAAGAAAGATGGCCGGAGTTCAAACCGGAATCATGGTTCGGTGTGCACGTTATTTTTCGCAGTTTCCTTGACCACACTCTATCACGGGAACTATAATTCACGATGGAAATTAAGCGCATGAAAACGCTCAAAGAACCTCCGGTGCACCTTGTGATCCTTTTTGTTGGCGAAAAAACGTGATTTTCTCTCTAACCTGACACACATCTCGACCTTCTTTCCTCTTTCCTACACGAAACGTTGAACTTTGGATGCAATTTTCATTAGAGGTAAAATTTATAATTTGTATTTATAAAATATAGAAAAGTCATACGAGTTTTTTGATCTTAGTGATATAAACGATCTCAAATATCTCGTATCTTGAAATCTACATTAAATTTGCGTTAGATGAAATGAGATAGCGATAGAACGAGACAGCTCTCTCTCTCTCTCTCTCTCTCTCTCTCTCTCTATCTCTATCTCTATCTCGTTTCAATTTAATAAATAAGTCTCAAAACTTTTTTCACATATCATTTCTACCATATTTTATCTATTCTCAACGAATAATTAAGTAAAGAAACAAGCTCGAAATCTCGTCAAGATAGCCCAAGCACGAAATATCGTATTTTCGATCAATTCAACCCACCGGACGCGCGTTTATTTCCCTTAAAATTTCCTTTCCATCCTTCGGCGTATAATGTATAACACGCCCCCGCAGTCCGCCTAACGCATTCAACCCGTGCTTTTTTTTTTTTCCTTTCACGAGCGCCTGAATAATCGATAAGCGGCCTTATTCGACCGCTAGAAATTATAATAAATTATTACGTATCCCCTCCGGTGTTTGGCAAACCGGACAACACACCACCGCTGTGCACACAAAACGCACCGCTTGTCGATTATTCGACGTTTTCGAGGACGGCGGACGTGAAAGGTGGTCGTTCGATCCGATGTCAAATTGATATCGAGCCGTGTGCGTGAGTGCACGCCACGCAAAAATCCGCACGCAACATTCACGGGCGTGCAGTTCACAATCGGTATATAGGGATAGGTTTTGCGATCGAGTGTGTCGATTGGTTATACCGGTTCACAATATGGCGAGATATGCTCGATTTTTGGAGATGTTATCGAGATTGGTGTTCCGATAACGTGTTCGAAATTAAAATAAGGGGTTGCAAAAGAAGGGGTTGCACGACATCAGGTGGGAAAGAAGAGGTAGTTTTTTGCAAGAAAACTTGCAGCTGGTAGAAATTGGTGTAATATAATTACGAGTTGTACAATTTAATCAATATTAAATTTATGGGTTTCTAGAAATTTTGAATTCTTTTCGTAATTAGTTAGGAGAGAGAAAATGAATAAGAATGGAAATTAATAGGAAGACGAAATCTTAATTTACAGTGACTGATATATTCTCTATTCGCTTGCAATCAATATTCATTTATATTTTTTTCTGGCCAATTAAGATTCGCTTATTTGCATATCGAGTTATCTTATTCAGATCTATATTTGTTTATATATCAAAGTTATTATCATTCGATATAAAGTAGATTTTTGAATTGTTGTTACAAAATAATCCAACACGTATCAAAATTTCTCGCTTAATTTACGAGCATCTCGATATATATATATATATATAAATCGAAAAATTTTATCAGAGTCTATCCGCAATTAAGCAGAGCAGAGATCAGAGAATGATTTTCCTCATCAATTTCATCGAATCGATAGAAACAAACGGAACGAAACCGGCCACGAACGAACCGCCCCCTCCCTCTGCCCCGTTTCGTTCCACTTTCTTACTGATAAGACGCCGTATTTATCGAGGCTGCAATTATAATATGTTTCGAGCAACATATAGACTTGTCTCTACTTACAAATGTTATCACGTGTTTGTTTCGTGTTGGACGATTTATCACGATATTACGGGCGGATCTTGGGAAAAAATCCACTGACAAGGAACAGTTATATTAACACGTATACAATATAAATGCCCTCGATTTGTCTATATTAACGGTGGTGCAAACTAGCATTCGTCTTTTCATCGTGATTTCATTCGTGATTCATCATTCGTTCTCCATTTCTTCTGTTTCTCTGAACTTTGCTTTCGATGATTGTTTTGATCTTTTGTATGAATATTCAATATAAATTGAATAAAATCGTTCAAAGATTTTATTCTTGTATTTTCAGCTTGTATCGCGATTATGTCCATTTTACAAGCATGATATTATACGTATAGCTTTGTTTCTTTCCAAAGAAGGAGAATTTTAAGAATGGTGAGGGAAAAGTCACATGCAGGGGTTTATCACAATATCTTCGAGGAGTAAGTTACTTTTTCGTCTTGGGAGGTTAATTTTAAGTGTGTCACTCTTACTGCTCCCTTTGGGATAATATTAGTCTCTAAGAAAGTAGAGTTCTAAAATTATCAGAGGAGAAGCTATTACTGGTGTGGTGGAATAGCTTTTTTGTTTATATCTACAGTATACAGTATTTTTATATCTATCTATATAAATATTTTTCGAAAAAAGTTTCCAATTTCATGATAATTATAATGAGATAAATCACAAGTTTAAATATTCCAAACGTTAATTTAAATTTAATATAAAATAAAAACGTAAGAAGAAATCTTGTGAACTGTGTATCACGATGAAATTTATCGAGATTAAAAATTCTTGAATCAAAAATTCCCTTGTAAGATAGACCAAATACTTTTGCGGCTGTCTGTACACACCGTGGATACACTTTCGAATCCCTGTCAATTTTCCTACACGAGGATAAAATAATAACATCTAACCAATAAATCACCATGGATTTTATCCACGCGTTAACGAAGTATTTATCTTGGCCTGTCTCTCAAACTAAACGACGTACTCGGTAGTAAATGATAAATCTCGCGGCTTGGTCGATTAATAAAGGTTCGGCCACGTTTCGAGTACACCTTGATGCGGATGCGGAACGAAAGGGTCTCGGTGCGTTACGAGCGTTAATTAAGAGCATCGTGCTCGCCCCTTCCGCTCTTCTATTAACATTTCATCGCATATCGCATTGTCTCGTAAATGAGAGGCTCACCCCCCAACGATTCGATGTCCTCGATATCTGTCCCTTCTGTTGAGAAAATCTCGACAAGTTTTAAATTGTTTCGAAAACTCGTGCGGATTGTGATGATGATGATCGAAGAACACAACACCGAGGTTACGACTTATGAGGTAAAATTCGATTGTCAAATATAATCGTGAAATAACATTGACAATCCTCTTTACAAGAGGAGATTTTTTAGTGTTTGTGGTTATTCTGAAGCTGAATTGAAAGAAAGCGTTGAAAACATTGAAAACACATTGAATTGACAATAGAATTCAGTAAGATGAAGAAAGATCGGCGAATAATATACTATACAAATAGAAAGTTACATATATTGTCGTTCCAGAAAAAACAAATTGTTCTAGTCGCCACTTTGTACAGTGAAATCTGCCTCGAGACAAATCTCATATACGTACGTAGAATATGCTCGACACTTTTCTCCACCCTCTGAAGACATATACATTTCATTCTGTCTTAATGAGACCACAGACAAAATTTCTCAGCAAAGGAAAAGGGCGCAGAGATTTGAAATAATTCGAACAGAGCGATCTCCATTATTAATCGTTCCTCGAGGATCTCATCGAGGATGCTCGATCCACCCCATGCGTTCTGCGCCCTAACTTTCGTTCTCTCTTGTTCACAGAGAGGGACAAGTCTGTTTGCAAGTGGTCCTTCCGATGGTTACCATTTGGTGACTTTTCCGTAGAGAGGGCACGGTTAAGAGACCCTCCTCGAAGGGAAGGCCACCCCATCGAATGGTGTTTTCTAGAGAAGGAGAGGGGGGGGACACTGCTCAACTTCCGCTCGCAGGACGGATTAATAACCCAATATCACGGAACAGAACGAATGTAAAGCACGGTCCTTGTTGCACTGTGGTTAAATCCCTTCCCTTCCCCTCCTCCTCCTCCTCCAGGCTCGGTATCGCGTTAACTCTCGCCGCAAAAATCGAGATACCCACCGCAAAACGATATCCGTGATTTACTCGAGAGTTGAGTTGAGGGGCCGAATACTGTGTTCTCGTATTCTGCGTTTCTCACGATTTACAATCCTGGATGATCGTAAAATCCTCGTTTTAACGACCGTCCCCGCGACGATTCGTCATGGTTCCTGATTTAATTCCCGTGCCCGGCCATATCTTTAATTCCCGGCCTCTTTTTTTTCTCTCTCTCTCTCTTTCTCCTTTCTTTTTTTCACCGTTGCTGCTCTCTCAATTCGAGGAACCGCAAGAAGCGGTTTTCGTCCGCCTTGCGTGTATCATTTACGAGCTGTATGTAATGCAACCTTTTATGGTTATGCATTTTCTTTATACTTGTATGCACAGGCAGATATTATTATTATTATTTGTTAATCGAATTAAGTTTTACATGTTACGAGTGATTATTAAATTTTGATTAACTCGTAAAATTTTTACAAATTAGGTAGAAAGGCTACTTTCTTTCGTTCTTTTTTCTCATTTAATTTAAAATAATTTCGTATATATATATTGTTTCAAATAAATTAATGAAAAATAAGAAAACTGCGGTCGATCCTCGACCGACATCTTCGAAACACGAGCTCGATTAATTACATTACATTTCGCGTATCCGGAAGTTGTTTCCAAGACGAACAACCTTCTTCCTCTCGTTCTCGATCCACTCGTATCTCGTTTCCATCCGCAAAGAAGAAGGCAAAGGCGATCGATCGACCGATCGATCCTTCCTTTCTCTTTCCTCTTCCTTCTCGTCGTAAATGTATTTAACACTACGCTCCACGATCCGCGATTATCCATCGTTTCAGCCCCAAAAAATAGGAAGCCCGTTCCTTTGTGAACGATTAGGAAGTCGGTTAAGGCGAAGCAGGCGATCGTGAAATCTTAGGAGATCTACGATGTTTTCTCCTGTTGATAATGCCAGTGATTCGAAGCTCATAGAAATTTCACGATCGTGTGTACACGACGTCTGTGAAATCGAATTTTTCTCCTCGGCTTCCTATCCATCGTAGGAATGTGCGTTCCGCTCGATCGGATGTAATTACCGTTTCGTGCGATTTTATGAAACGGTTATTCCAATTCTTCCCTCCCTTTTTCCATTGAATCTTCGATGAAAACGGACATTCCTCGCCTCGATGGTTACTTTCTGATTTCTCTCTCTCTCTCTCTTTCTCTCTTTGTTTTAATCTTCTTCTTTTCTTTATATATATATTTTTTTATCCCTTCTTTCATTACACTTTTTTCCTTCGATAATACGAGTGTTCGAAAGTGAAGAGAATCGATGGAGCGGCGTGACGAGGAACAAGAGGAGAAAAGATCTCTGTTTGCCTTCGAGCGGCAAAAGAATCGATTATGTAAGAGGATCCTGTCTAACGCGATCGATTTCCTCTTGCACATCGATTCGATCACGATGACACGATGATGAAACGAAGATCGATGATCGTTTTCTCGTTGGTCAGAGAGAAATTTCGCAATTTGGGTATAGTTTTTTACGGTCCCAGGTTTGTCACAATTGGAACAAAGATTTAAGGAATAGGAAATCGAATATGTACGAAGGTAATATTAGGAGATAAATTATTTTCAAATGGAAATAAAAATGAGAAAGGATAAATAACAAATTCATTCGAGTAATTATTTCAATAAAAATGTATCTTTATAAATCTTCGTTAATTATAATTACTGTTTAATCTTCCAAGGGTTTCCCATGGAATATTGTCGCAAATTGAAAATTGGTCGTTCAATTAAATTTATATTTCAATCAGATGGAAGAAAAAACATGCGTGCACGAAGTCAGGAGTAATGGTAACTTTCCTGGAAAATAATTCTGGAACGATTTAAGAATAAAAAAATGAAGCAAAATTGTTCTCGGTACTTACTTTTTTTCTATTATTTTTTTTTTTTTTTTTTGGTTTTCAAACGATACACCATAATCTTAAGTAATTTATATCTCAGTATTTCTCGTGATTATCATCATTCTAATAATCGGTTATGGAATTTATGCATATACAGCCAATCTTTATACCCATTATATCATATTTTAATCGTATTATTAGTACAAACTCTATGTATCGATTCTATTTAACTTTAGCCAATCAATTCTTTTTATTTCCACTGTAGAAAATATATACGATATCTTGGAGGAAAAATAAAATCTGTAACTTTGATCCCTTTTCAAATAAATTCATTGTTTCGATGTATAAAAAAACGATGTGATTCGGAACATAATTTTTCAGAGAGATATTCATTCGTCGTGTTTCTCAAAGAGAAGAAATAATGTTATTTAAAATTCAGAGAAATATTCCTGAACATAACTGAACTTGTTTTTAGAAAAGAAAATATATATTTACTGTTTTTTTATCGATTAATTAAACTATGCTGTGCAAATGCTGCGCACCACATTCCACTACGATTCGACTTATCGTGCGGTAAATTATGCGTGCAACGCACATTTTTTTCAGACTTCGTTAGAGGAGCGAATTCGCCGATTCGTTGTGCGGAAGTCGCATGAAAATCGGTTTCGCTTACCTGGCTCGTAATGACGGGAAACGTCGTAATTGGTCGTGAGTTGCATCCAGTTACCTGGATGAGTCTCATCGCCAATCGAAACTGTCTTCCTCGAGTTTAATCGAGCGGAATGACACGTAAGCCGTGACAAAGCCTTCCTTCCACTCGGTTTTAAGATGTTCTATTCGTGTATTTAAAGTTTCTCTAAAGAATTGATCGTTGTTTATTATAATTAATTAGAGGAAACAGATTGCTCAGATTAATCAAGTTAATTTTCAATTTTCTCAACTTGACAATATTTTTCTTTTTCTCGATACTTCTTAAGAAAGAATTTCCTTCGATTTTCAATCAAGAATTCGTATATTCCAATATAAGGAAGCATGAAACGTGAAAATCGTCTTTTTTACGACTGCCATAAATTCTAGTTTTACCTAGAGATTTTTCTGTCTCGCTTATTAGAATCTCTCCTTCCATGTAAATTCCTTATAAATTTATTAACTCGTTTGCAATAGATTTTAGACCATCTCATTGAATTATTTCTTTTCTTCGCCGGATCCTGGGAGCATTCAAAGCAATAACGATCCTAATGGATTCTCAACTTTCCAAAGGATATCTTATCCGATAACTGTATTCAACTCCGTTAACTCGTCGATTAATCGAGACATATTCCTCGTCAACAATTTGCTTCTAACTATATACTTGTTGGATAAAACAAATTTCAACTTCATTTGAAAAAGATAAAGAGAGATCATTATGATATTTTACGAGAACTTTATTTTCGACAGAATTGGAAAGAATTGAATTGGAAATATTTCTTCTATTTCGATTAGAATTGATAATTAAACGTTTGATGGAAAGAAAGATCAAAGCCGATTCTTTCGATCCAACATTAATTCTCCTAACAATTCTGCAATTCTTCGCAGAATCGTTGAAAAGGATGATCGTGTTCTTCTCTCTTTCCCTGGGTAACCGTTGCACGAGGAATTCAGTACTTCAGCTGTTACCAGGTGTAAGAATCGTGGTTGCACAATGTAACGGAGATAGCAATCATGTGGCATTATCGTAATCAGATGTCTCTCGAAGGTAATTCTTAACACTTTCGAGTTCGCTTAAAAAGTCATTTTTGTTGGCTCGTCGTTTCGTCGCCTTACGGTGTAATTAAACGAAGAGGAACTACTTTTTTTCTTCTTCTTCTTTTCTTTGCTTTTCTTTCTTTCCTTTCTTCCTTCCAACTCATTGTCCGTTGGACAGGGGAGAGTTGCGTCGCGTCGTTCTTTAATAATTGCGAACGATGTCGACTTTGCTTCTTCTTTTGGACAATAGAGGCGACTACAGAAGGAAAAAGTTGCAAAGAATTTGGTCGTCTGGAACCTCGTCTCGTCCTCTCTTCTCTTCTCTTCGTGTCGCCTCTCAGACGAGACTGTCGCCGTGTCTATTTATCGCCTCTAATTAAGTTCAGAATGGGATTCGTATTCAAGCGCAATTTATATTTTCAAATCGTCAATTGTCGTATTAATTAATATTGGGATTATAATTCTTAGAATGCAAATATTGTTGAGAGTTTGCTTTTTCGCGTCGAGAGTAATTTTTAACTATCTTTCTGAAAAAAATATTCTCCCAAGGACTTCATTCGAAACAGAAAAAAAAAATCAAAATTATTGGATCAATTATTAAAAAATTAATATTCAATAAATTATTACACTTGTAATTTTTTTCTTTTCTTTTACTCCAATATTTACACTTAAGATCAAACTTAAGATCCAATATTACACTTAAGATCAATTTTCCAAACGAGATTCTTGAACTAGGTTTTATACATATACATAGAGGCCAATAGTGAAAAATTTTTAGATCGTTTTGCAGTATCGTAAATACGGTAAACTTGTAATTTTACCATAGTTATTATCGAGACTTATTATTATTATAGGCATACTAAGAGAACGCTGGAGGAACGTATTAGTTAGGGAAATCGGACACAGAGGCGTGCGCCGCGGCATTGTCATTATAGGCAGGCCATTGTCGTCTAGTATAATTATAAGTGAAACGGGTAGGCGAGGGTGTCACGCGATACCTGTCGGCCACGTGTCATTCCCGATCGCTGCTGCACACCGCGGAAAGAAAATGTTTCTCGTAATCGATGTCAACTTTGCGCTTCCTGATCGCTCTCGAGTTACAGTGAGAAGGGGGTGGTCTCTATTTCTTACGTACACACGCTGAAAAATATTAAACTTGCCCGTGCAATTATATTACACGCTTCCATGGTTTCTATTTCTTACGAATTTCGACGATTTTTTTTATTCTGCCCTCATCTTTCAATGATACGTTTAATTAGATATAAATGGCGAATAATGAATATCTTAGTATATTAACAAATTTGATGATGAATCTTTAATATCATCCTAAGTCATTTTCATTCAAGATTAAAGTTATTTGTGTATATCTCGAGTTAAACTTAATAAATAATCACGTTTACGTATGCTAATTTTGTTAACGCAACAGTGATCTTGAAAAATGAGTCACGCTTATATCAGATATAACGGTAAAGGGAAAAATTACGCTTTTATCTCCGATCTTTTTAATTAAATCGCACCTTGAGGAAGATTGTAACGCTTTGGAACAATAACGCAAGGATAACGCGATATTTTATCTTTAACATCAATATTGATTTTTGATCTTTCGGATTTATGTATTAGGGAAATGATAGTATATGAAGAGGAGAGATTGATAATCTGGGAATAGGAGTTTAAAATTGAAAGCTTATCTCTTGACGTAGATTACAGGATTAGGGAGGTGTGACTCGTTATCGAACGTCGCTTTTAGTTTACCAAAGTTGATGAGCATTTTAAATCTTTTTTCGTGGTTATCAGATTGGATCTGATGATGGGATAAAGCTTCTTTCATACATTATGAAATTTGCTCCATCAAATGATAGATCAAAATCCTTTGCACGATGATTTTTATATTTAGACAGTTAATGATAAAAAAGAAAAATTAGATAGAATTTAAGTTGTTAAATTGTTATTTTAATAGCAAAATCTTTTTCTTTTCTCTCTTGTAAATTATGTTACATAAAATTGTTATACAAAGTTAGTCGTGTAGTGTAAAAATCTAACTATTTTTAAACCGTGCTGTTTAACAGATGTATAATTACGAAGTTGTGAAGAAAAAAATCAATATTTTCGTTAAAGCTTATTAAAGTTTGTACAGTTTCTTAATGAAATATCCTATTTTATAAAACAATATTCATATTCGAGTCCAAACTATCGATCTCTATAACAATAGCCTCCTTTAACACTGAATATCAAATAATATAGAGTTTAAACTGTAAAGATAATCTAACAAAGCAGTCATATCGATTTTCGTATCGTTTTTTTCAAACAACAATTGGACCTCCTCTTACTTTCCTTTGTCCTTTCGTTTAAACACGTCTCTCATTTGTTGCAACAATGACGTAGCGCAAAATTTACCATTTTTTTCGAGGAGAAAGAAAATCGTTTCTCGAAAAATGAGAAATTTTCAACGATATTGTAGAAATAATTTTTTTCAATTTTTTTTATTCAAAGATATTACTATTAAAAATGTTATCAATAAGTTGCAATAAAAAAACCGATATTCCAAAAATTCAAATATATTTAATAAAATCTTCCAATAATTTTTTTTTACAATAAGAAAAAAATCGCAACTCCATTTATTTTCATGTTACGTATCTTAATAACATCATCGATGACATATCGATATTAACGATATCTATCGATAACGTGATTCCAGTTACTTTTGAAATCATAATTTTTGAATTATGTCGCGAATGAGCGATGCGTCTTGCAGGGATTTACCATTAGAGATAACAGCAGAATTGCAATAAACTATTAACGGTAAATATGCCGATGCCACGGGAGCAATTACCGACGATACATAATGAACACGGGGGATACAGCAACACCACCCTGTTGCCATGGTTGCAGGCCACGCTCTCGTTGCTTCTTTTCCGCAACGTTTAATTGGGATCTGATAATCGACGACGGATTGCCCGCTTATTTAATACCCCACACACTCTGAACTGGTAATTGTGGATCCGTTGCAAATGTTGCGCTTCTATCATTTTCTATTCGCGATACGTTCCCCATTAACGCTAATTACGATACCAATGAACGCCTCTAAAATATCGCGTTCGCGTATATTTCTTTTCCCAGTTTTATTTACCCCTTCGAGCGAGCCTCAACGCGTGTGTGTTTAATTCAACAAAACTCGTCGTATCGATGAAGTAGGAAGATCGAATCGAGGTTTTTTTTTTTTATTATGCAACGAATTGGTGAATTTGACGAATCCAGGACAAGGATATCCAATGTATCTTAGAATTAAAATTATTTCAGAACGAGATGAATCGAATTTTTATTAGCGGTTTACGAGTTCCAATTCCTACGAAGAGAATTTACGAGATTTCGATGAGAAGAAATAGTGGTTAATTATCATAAAATTTATCGGTTGTATATCGATCGTGGTGGAAAGATCGCGTAATCGCGTACGCGTTGAATAGTCGAGTAAATCAAAGAATCGAACGTGTACGTTCCCGTTTTCACTGACTCCGTCGCCCGACCGGAAGTCATCGGTCTTATAGGATGCAAATAGAAAGCCGGCCCGCTGTCTTTTCATTACCTTGCCTCCACGCTCATTTCCTATCATTTATTCGGATTAACGCGTTTTACTTCCTTATCGACCGTTAGAAACCGATGGAGGCATCGTTTCTGGTACCGGAAACGGGGCGCGCGTTCTCCAACAGGGGGCCGCGCTAATGAAAACTTGCTTACTTTCGGATCTCCTCTCGAAAGAAAGGAATCTTTCTATGGAATCGGTGTCTCTCTAGCTCGACACGCTAGCTTGCCTACGTGGAACGATCGTTTTCTTGTTTAAAAGAGGGGGAAAAAAAAATAGAACCGTTTCAAAATGGCCGAGGAAAAAAACTTGACAAACTTGATGGAAACGATGGTTGTTCGAACCGTTGTTCGCGCGTTTTAGGCGCGTGCTATCGTCGAGCAAGGATCCGTTTTAAAACGATCCGTTGCGGTCGAGGCTGTCTTCTCTCTCTCTCCGCCGCGCCCCAGCCTGGAACGAGAGAAAGAGGGAGAGAGAGAGAGAGAGTTTTCCGTGGCGAGCGCAAAACCGCACCATCACGTGCCACGTCTGCGTGCTTTCCAGGAATTCAAAAACAGCCGCAGCCGAGTCGTGTATCCTTGATGATGAACGCCCGGGAAACCCTTTTTCTTCCTCTTTTGTTCGCCAGGAACCTTCATATTTTTCATCTCTCTCCTCCTCGTGTACGTGCGCTACCGTTTATCCGAGTCATGCATCGCATTGCACGAGGATTATTAAGAGAGATTAATAATCCTTGTTGCGTTTCTTGTACCTTGTACTTTATATCATATCACGTTAGATACTCTGCACATCCAATTATTCGAAGGATTGTCCACGCCCTAATATCGGTCTCGCTTCTTCGATTTATGAACGAGGTTAATTTCGATTTCGTTCATATTCCATCGTTCGTAACAGCATCTCGTTTCTTCCCTTCCCTTTCCTTTCGGCTGTTTCGAGCTCGTTCCACCATACACGAGTTTTGATCTCGTTTCGATTCGGTCCGCCAGCCTGGAAATAACGAGGTTTCGTAGTCCTCCGAATGGTTGCGCAACCATTCGATCCGAGGCGAACGCTTTCTCGACGAAATTATGAATTCGTTCGTTCGTTCCTTCCATTTCCATTCGAAAATCGACCACGAGTTTTGTTCGATCTCCCACGACATCATCGCGACGACCATCGTTCTTAAGCTTGGATTAATTAATTCGGTAAACCGGCCTTAGATTAGAAATCCATTTCCCACGATGGAGAACAGTCGAATTTAAAATTAGTTTTCCTTCGTATATTACTTTCCTCTTTCCCTTTCTTTCCAATCCATCTCTTAGGAATCATAATGCTTTATTGTTCTGTTTATCTTTACTTTCAAAGTCACGTAATTTTTTTATCAAATATCGAAAATTCGTACAAAATGGAACTACCTTTTTCCACTCACCCATTTTCATACCCTTCACCCCTCATCCATATCAAATCTCACGAAACGCTCTCATACACACACACACACACTCTTCCCTCTAATTATGAACGTTACAAAAACCACCGAAAGCTGAAATCATAGAATTTATCATACCTTTTTATTTCCAAGTCATGCGGCTCATATACACCCGATCGAATCCCCCCCCCTCCCATAATACGCGAATATCTATCGCGTGACTCGGCAAACTTGCACTGGCCGAAGATGTTTTTCCTCCTTTTCTTTTCTCTTCTCTCTTTTTTCCCCTCTCTCTCTCCACCGGTCGTTCGCCTGTTACAATTAATTCAACCTGGCTCGCTAAAAAGCAATTAAGAACAACGTTCTAAATTCTCTCTTCCTCTCCTTCTCTCTCTTTCTTTGTTTGCAATTTGGTTGCAACAAATTGTACATGTGGATGATCGGCAACGAGCAGCAGGCGCACGGAGAGGGAGTTGACCGCGAAAATGCGTTTAATGCATGCTTAAATATCGGGCCCCGGTGTGAACGACATAAAAGGTGTTCACTGACCGAAACGCGTGCGCGTCTTTAAACGTGTGTGTTTTCGAGTTTCTTCCTGGTCTCTGACCGAGGAGTAACGTTAACATCCGCGAGTATGAACGCGGGGTACAGTGAGTGTCAAGAGTGAGCGGCTATCGTTCGAAATAATCGTTCGATAAAGCTTATGCGTTACTCCTGTGGAGAGAGGAGGGGGAGAAGATTAATTGGAAAAAATAAGTAACTAAGTAGTAACGATGTTGCTGCGTGATGGTTAATTCGAGGAAGATTCGAATATGCAAATTGGAAATTGACCGATGGATGTTGAAGTATAAAGTTGGTTAAGAAGATTGGTGGTATATTGGAAATTGATTGAATACGTGCGAAGTACAAAATTTATTTTTGACACGCGCGTTGAAATGCGTATACGTACGGAGATTGTAATTAGAATTTTTTTTAAACGAAGAGAAAATTTCTGAACGATAATATACTCATTTAAAGTTGAAATGTTTCGATCGAGATTTCATTTTTTTCTTTTCTTGAAACTATTTTATTTTGTCTGGTATTTAATTTTTATCGTATATGTTAAATTGTATTATATGTACATCATTAATTAAATATCATTTTTGTAATACTCTTCTTGAATCCTTCGTAAAAAAAAAAAGATCCTTGTAATTCGAAACAACCGACTCGTTTCTATATGTTGCATCGGATTGGAGATATAACTGGCTTGGTACCAGTTTATTAACGACACGTGTAAATCAACGGTTATCCGTGTATTTCTTGTATATAATATATAGTATTTCCAACCACTTCGAAATTTCGCGTGGGAATTGTGGCATGACGGGAAGAAATTAAGAAACTCGTTATCCTGTTACCTAGGAATCCGTGATTGGTTTTGTTTTTTTTTTGTTCTTTTTTTTTCTTTTTAATTTTGATCGAGAAACAGTGATGGATGAAAATAGTTGGATGGAACGTATAATGTAACGTTGAAAGATCTATGTTACGGCTTGCGAAATTATTTCTTTCGTTTCGTTTGATTTTGCCCTGGTAATATTTTTTCGTATCGACGCAGGGTGCTTTAATTTAATCTAAATGATTATGGATAATATAATGATGTAGATCATGGATGCACACGTATAAATAATTATATGGTTATATGCACAATATTATATCCGTAATAATTATCTATCCAATATATCTGTATTATCATAATGATATATAGATTAAATCATAATTTTTCAGGGATTGGATTCTCCATTTCTACCTATTTGTGTAGAAAATTCTATAGAATGTATTCATTTCGATGTAATTATATAGAAATATAGTAATACGATTTATGATTTATCAAAAAATTATCTAGTATTTCTTTTTTAATTTGGACTTTTCGAGAAAAGAAAGTCTAGGGATCCCTAAAATTTATTATACTTCCAAAAATATCCAAAACTTAAATCGTCAGAGCGCAAAGCATTCGATTTTCCCAATACCTCTTCCCAATATCTTCCTACGTTACTTTATCCATCATTTTTTTCCACCATTCTTACTCAGATTTTGTCTAGGGATCTCTAAAGTCGATCATATCTTCAAAAATATCCGAAACAATCGTCAGAGCGCAAAGCATTCGATCTTCTCAATATCTTTACGATACCTTCCACGTTACTTTATTCACTATTCCTTCTCCATCATTCTTATTCAGGTTTCGTCTAGGCATCCCTAAAATCGATCATACTTCCAAAAATATCCACAAATATCTTAAACAATCGTCAGAGCGCAAAGCATTCGATCTTCCCAATACTTTCACGATACCTTCCACGTTACTTTTCCACCATCTTTATTCAAGTTTCATCTAGGGATCCCTAAAGTCGATCATGCCTCCAAAAATATCCAAAACAATCGCCAGAGCGCAAAGCGTTCGATTTTCCATGTTTCCAACTAAGAAAGTCGTGTCACGGATTCGACGATACCCCTCCACCCGTTTCTTTACCCGTTCTTAGTCGCCAACTCCACAGGCAAACATCCTTTCCGACTGTCCCTTATCCGACGTTAATATCCGCTCCGACGACACCGAAAACCCCCGCTTCATTTTCTTCCACGAATTCAATTCTTGTATAAAACGATAATGGTTATCCGTGGAGAGTAGAGTTTCACTGGTTGGCGGCCATCAACCGACGTTACGTTCTTACAGTGGATCGTGGAGTTGCATTTAATGACGTGCAACACGCGATCCACTTGGCAAGGTGTAGCCGAGACGGTCCATTGCACCCGCCGCGGAAAAATGTTAATTTGCGGTATAGTTGTGTTGCGCGAGGACGAGCTCGAAATCTTTGTCTTCTTTGTTTTCGAAAGAAAAGATTGGGAAAGATTTTTCCAGATCGATTTCTTTCCACCGAATCTTCCTTTCTTCCTTTCTTTCTTAAACGTTTAGATCAGATTTTGCGATGATTTAGAAATTTAGAAGAGAATTACTTTTAAAGGAAAAAATATTTTCACGCGATAATTAATGTAGTTTCATAGACAATCGAATCGTAGATTTATCAACGAAAAGTGTCGTTCTTCGTGGAAACGTACGAGAGACAAATTTTCTATT